>NW_016218597.1:1418-1578 GCF_001687245.7 Rhagoletis zephyria | reverse complement strand
AAAAAAAAAATAAAAAAAAATAATAATAATAATAAGCACGAGGTAAGGGCTAAGCTCAGGACGTTACCGGGGTCACACAGGGCGGATCGTGAACGGCCTACTCCGGTAGGTTAGCTGCGAATAACCAATAAGCAGTCCCAGACCAAGAGCGGCAGGAGAC
>NW_016218597.1:0-1115 GCF_001687245.7 Rhagoletis zephyria | reverse complement strand
ACACAATATCCCATAAGGACTTGTGGCAACCCTCGCGTTGGCCTGCTCCTTTGAGAGAAGGGAACTTCGGGACACTTAAAAGCGACTGTGCTACGTGTGGAGATAGCGGCTTGAAGCGGAGACCCAATTGGTTGGAAATTAATAAATTAAAACTAACTAACGAAACCGACGTTGATGTTATGCAGGAAGAATGCAGCACATTCAGGAAGAGCAGTAGAGTTGTGCGCTCCCCGCCACAAACTCCTCTGCAGGCAAATGCCGGCACCACGAGCACGGAGAAAGCCGCCGATGTGGCGCAGAAGGCTACACCTTGCCAAACGGCAACTCCCGGCAGCCGGGATAGCCGTCTTCAAACACCGGCTTCTGCAAACAGCGACAGGCATGCCACCGCAAGCTTGGGAACTTGCGAAGGCAATGAAGACGAGCAATTGGCCCAGATTTGGCTCGTCTTGAAAAAGATGCAGAGTGCTGTCTCCAAGCAGAAGAATGTGTCCATGGACATAAAAACGGGTATGGCCCAAATCGAGGAGAGCTTAAATATATTAAGCTACCTCCGAGAGTAGCGCCGGAAGGGGTCTACCCTTTCCGAGATGCGGAAGGCTGGCCCTGGCTCGCAGAAGAGAGGTCGAACTCGATCCGACTCCCCTACAGGCGAGCCGGAAAAGAAAAAGAATATTATTATTACTTAATAACGGTAATAATAATAATGGTAATAACAATAATAATGCACAGAAAACCGTACCAGATAATCAATGGAAAACGGTTGGGAAAAGCAGACTGCCTAACCACGGCCCCAGAAGTGGAGAACGCTATACGCGGGTAATTAGGAGACAATATGAATGGCAAACTTCGCGTCTCTCTCCTCGCTGTAAACTCGCGAGAACAAAGAATGGCCGTGGTGGAAATCGACGAACTGCCAGGCCGGACTCTTATTGAAAAAGGGAAGCTGCGAGTAGGTTGGATTATCTGCCGCGTCCGAGAGCGCGCGGATGTCCAAAGGTGTTTCCGCTGTCTGGGATATAGCCCAAAAGGCGGCANGAGGTGTTTCCGCTGTCTGGGATATAGCCCAAAAGGCGGCATGCAAAGGCCCAGACAGAAGCAGTTCATGCTGGAAA
>NW_016218596.1:0-1578 GCF_001687245.7 Rhagoletis zephyria | reverse complement strand
TATAAACAAAACAAAAGTTTTTATAGTATTTACCCTTTCAAGGTTACGTATAAACTTGGCGCAGGCGATGAATCTCCCATCTTGCTCTCACAACGACAACCAGCTGACTGAAGAAATTTCATGCATTGCAGTGCTTAAGCTATGCACACATGCAACAATTGTTTACAGTTTTCCTGCATACAATTGTCGTAAGTTCGGTATTTCGTGACACATACCACAAAGGTTTTCTGACAAAAAAAAAAGTAGATTTGTATGGGCGTTTGTTGTATGTGCCATATTTTCAACACATACAACAAAAAGCACACCCAGATGTTGATATTACGCAACATACGACAAAATGCACTCGATATATCTCAAAAACTAAGGGAGATATAAAAAAATGGATTGAAGAAATCAAAAGAGCATGTCCAAGTTAGTAAATCTGCATCAAAATCCCAAAATCGTGATTTTGCACATTCGACATCCGTTTTCTGAGGCGACGATATGTTGAGTTTGAATCAACACCCTATTTCGCTGTGTGGAAACATTTTCTATTTCGGTTTAGATTTAAAACCAAATTTTCAATATATGAAACCTAGAAACTAGAATTAAAACATTTTGGTTTGATTTTTAAACCACGAACTTTTTGGACTAAAATTTAAACCAGAACATATTAAAAATTGCTTAAAACTAATGACTGGTTTAAAAAGTAGACTATAAAAGATTAAAAAAGGCAGTAGTCCCAGCGCGGTTTAAAAATTAAACCCAAATTTTTGACCGTGACCTTGTGCACAAGTGCGCTCGGTTTCACGGCTCCAAAAGCCGCATCAAACAGTCACTATCTGAGGGTGTGTTGGCTTCTAAACGAACACATTCGGGTTTTCCAATCCCCAGATGACTTTTCGAGCAAAATCGTTTTCCATCGTTTCGGTTGCAACGTTGTTCGAGCATAAAGCTTCATTTCGGTCCGCGGAGATATGATACTTACTTTCTGTCAAGTTTTACTCTAGGAAAGAGCTGTCACTTTCAAGATACCATTTGATTAAAAATAAAACCACTATGTAGACCACCCTGTACATACATAATGTGCATTTATACATTTGGCAAATGCAAGCTCCATTTGAACACGCGTGACTTTTTGCAGCACCAATGACTCAAAGTCATTTTTGACGAATAACATGCCGCACGACAACATCAAAACAAACATAATCAAAATTGAAGGTAAACAAACCATTGAAAATATTTGGTTAAAGAAAACAGACATCAGAGGTACTAGGAAATATCACAAACTGCATTAAAAGATACTCGAAGGCTGAGCGTATATGTATAAATAAATGTACATCTAATACATCAAATAGCTAAATAACAATAATTCCCAAGTCAAATAACCAGTAATTAGTATTTTGTGGGCCAACCAAATAGGCTTGGCGGCAGGTGTGCGATTTGTTGTTATAATTTAGTATGTACAACGTGAAGATGAGGAGAAACATTGCAGAAAGTTGAGTAAATACCTTGCTAATTGCGTGCATAAGTGTCACGAATCGTGAGCGGGGCTAACACTTTAGCGAGCAAATAAACTGAAATTTTTCATTTGACAGA
>NW_016218595.1:0-1578 GCF_001687245.7 Rhagoletis zephyria | reverse complement strand
ACGAAGTTCGCCGGGTCTGCTGGTATTTTATAATTAAAACTCACACATTTATTGAATTCTATTGCAAGTATCCGCTTTTTAATAATTTCCACAGATTTTATGCAAAAAATACTCATTTTTATGCAATTTGAATGCAAATATTAAATTTTTCACCAGTTTTTCTCCATAAAATATAAACAAACAATGCGTGCACAACAATTAGCAAACGACAGTGCCATACTTATCCGTTTCTGCATCTTCTACGATTTGCCGATAACGACAAGTGTGCAGATCTTCTTTGAAATGCATGTGCTCGGCTCAAAATTTCAGTGCGAGACGGTAACGCAGCTATAATTTGACGACAAGTGTGCAGATAGCCTTAGTTGCAAGTCAGCAAGCTACCAGACAAGTCATCTGCTATAAGTTCAGTTGTGTTATCAAGTTTTGTAAAGTGTTTTTATTGCCTTAACAAGTATTGTTAATCTATATATTTTTCTGAAACAATCTATTGTATATATTATTCTGAAACAAGGCGCTTATTCCCAGCGATCTACAAGTCGTACTGATCTGAAACTTTGCAAAAACTTTTCAGATATAAGATTCATTGAACCATTTTCGAAATATGTATTTGCGTCGAAAGATTTTAAAATTTTTACATTCCATCCATTTATTCGCTTTCGTTTCTGTTTTTGTTTCATATCTTTCAAAGTATTGCTACGTTGGTGTGTATGTAGGCAGCCACGATTGAGAGAATACAAAGGTTGCGTAAATCTCGGACCGCTATTTCTCTCTTAACGAATTTGACAGAATCGTTGTTTGCATGACGTCACACTGGTGCAACTTGTTTACGTTTTCCTTGCAACATTTTTTCTTCTTCTTCCATTCTTGCTCACGTTTTGGCATTTCTCTCTCGCAATTGCACCAGTGTGACGTCACACACAAGTTATTCTCAAAAATCCTCTCCGATCGGCGCAATCTTGTATTCTATCATTCTTGGTAGGCAGCGATACAGCGGAAAGTCTGCAAAGAAAATGTTCCTTCGGGCTCTGTACATATATGTACATACACAACGTTGTTGCATATCCAATTTGATTTCAGCATTGTTATGCTCCATTTATTCGTGTTTTATTCATATTGTGGCGAATACTGCGGCAACACAAAGCGAACAACGAGAAATAGGCAGAATGTTCGAGGAATGACGTAGAATGTTCCACAAATGGAAACGTCAAGTTGGATGAACACTGCGAACAGCGAGAGAAAGAGAATTAGCGATGAACTTCAGAACGTTCTAGAGTTGCCGTAAGTGCGAGCGTAGGTATATAAGGGCGCCGCCACAGCGAAGTGATTAGTTACAAGTCAGCAAGCTNGCAGGTATATAAGGGCGCCGCCACAGCGAAGTGAGTTAGTTACAAGTCACCAAGCTACAAGTAAAGTGAGCAGAGAAGTGAGTTGCGAATAAGCAAGCTATAAGTTTAATTGTGTTAACAAGTTTAGTAAAGCGTTGTTATGGCTTAACAAGTATTATAAAGTGTTTTTACTGTCTTAGCGAATATTGTAAATTATTTGTTGTACAATAAAGTTAATTGTACTACAATTTGG
>NW_016218594.1:0-1578 GCF_001687245.7 Rhagoletis zephyria | reverse complement strand
TTGAGTAAGTTTATATTCATACGCTTATAAAAAACTTTTTTTGAACCTTCATTATAAGTTTACTTTTTTACGCTTATAAAAAGCTTTCTTTTGAACATTTATTACAAGTTTATATATCTACGCTTATAACCAATGTTCCTTTTCGATTATACTACGCTTACTTTCAAGCGTTTTATAAACAAAAAATCAACGTTTTGTAAGCTTAATGTTTATGATTGAAAACTTAAAACAAACTTGCTTTAAATTTATTTTGCTTGTTGGGTATTAAAAAAAATATAACGATGGAAATTTATGTCACGTGACGCTACGTCAGGTTGATAAAAAAAAACCGGTTGGACTTAGAGAGGGAAAAGTAAAAGTCATAAATACCAAAGTTTACATTATTTACTCACCTCCCTTCTCATGAACGATACATTTCCAAAAAAATACGGGAATGGGCGTGATACCTACTAATCAGTTTAGTTGCCTTTGGCGATTAACCCATTAAAGAAAGTGTTCCTTTTTCAACTGTAATCAATTATTTAAATGTCGTGGAATATTCAGGTGAAGGTATTTGTCATTTATTTGGTACTTTCCTATTTTCTTACCAAAAAATTTACTTTAAAAATGTAGATGCTAAAGATTATTAGTAAAAAAAAGTGTGGGTACCAGTCCGTCAGGTTTTGAAATTAGACGAATGTTTTAGAGAATTTCATGTAGTTTTCGGATATATAATTTGATCTTTGCGCGCGACTATGCAAATATATGTAATTTTTGATTTTCTTAATTTTTGATTTTCAGCTTCTTTTTGCACAATTTCGCGAAAAGAATTTTTCGAACAATGTAAAAACCTCATTAAACATTGGGTAAAAAGCGAGTATTTACACCTAAGTCATTTTATAGTATAACCTTTGTTTTCTGAGAGTGGAAAGCAGGAAACAAAAATTAACCAAAATTCCCATCACATTTAATGACTGGGCCCACATCTTTTGTGAGTTTTGGACGTTATAGCGATCCAATCTTTCCCATCTTTTATATTTAGGTTTTTCTAATAAAATAAAGACTGCAAACTAAATTTCATCGAAATCGGACGAAATTTAATGTTTCCGCCCGCAAGAGTAGAGGGCGTGGCAATTATTCGATCTTTACAAAATTTCATTATTCTCTATTTCTAAGTAAAACTAGAGAACATGTCAAGTTTCAGGGAAATCGGTGCAGCTTTACTATTATTTCCACCTGACTCCATATAGTCGAAACACTGTGTGCAGTGACAACCTTTGCGATACGGAAGAACTTAGAGAGTACAAGAAATGTAAAATTAATTTTGTTTGCTCCTATTACTTCAGTATGATAGATTTGGATGATGACAATACTTTAACAGAACCGCTAATTACTACATTCCGCACAAGCATTTGAAGCAGTGATGCCACATGTAGGGAAAATTCCCTGCATGTAGGAATTTTTGGCTATAAAAGGTAGGGGAAAAGGGCAGATTTTTTTATATTTCTTAAAACGTAGGGAATTTTTGAAAGGTGAATAAATATTTGCAAGACTCGGTCAATTTTGTAAGACGAATGAGTTGACTGCGGCTCGAACAAA
>NW_016218593.1:1328-1578 GCF_001687245.7 Rhagoletis zephyria | reverse complement strand
AAAATTAGATCTGGAAATAACGGTTATATGATCAAAGAAATAAAAAAAACAATCAAATATTGATCGAAAAAATAAGATCCAAAAATTAACGTTTATTTTTGAAGGCAAAAATAAATAAGCACATAAAATAAGGGTACATTTTTATCGGAAAAAATTAAATCTAACTTTAATGGTAAAATTATGATTTTTATATAAAGGTCATAGTCGTTACGGTCCCTGCTATAAACGTAATACACATTTACCTTTTTTT
>NW_016218593.1:0-1113 GCF_001687245.7 Rhagoletis zephyria | reverse complement strand
AAAAAAAAAAAAAATAATTAAAGTCGGTATTTCAATGCTCACACCCCTAGGGTTATTCTATATCGAAAAAATATACCCCTGCTTTTGTTTTAATCAAAAAATATGATACGGTCGCTCAAAGCGTTAACGTTTCCAATGTATTACATATATAGCATTTTCAGTTTAAATGAAATGAAATTAAGTGCAACGTTTTTCAAATTAAATGAAACCTTTTTCAGAATCAATGAAACTTTATTAAAATTAAATGAAACTTTTTTCAAATTAAATGAAACATTCTTAAATTAAGTATTAAACATTATTGAGTTTAGGAACAGGAAATCAACTTAACCTATTAAGAACCATTTCCACCATGTCTCGCTAACACTTACCCCCTAATATCCAAGGTAAAATTCCATGCCCCAACAACTTAATAGTTTCGAGCCTCCCATCCCTCCCACACCCTTTAATCGCATTCTGGTTGCGCCCATGGCTCTGATCTACATTCAATTTTATTTAATAGCTGCCTTGACCATAGAGAAAAGCAAAGTGTAACAGCGAATTCATAGTAAATGAAAAAAGAAAGTTTCATTTAAATTGAAAAACGTTGAATTTAATTAGAAAATGGTTTTATTTAATTTGAAAAAAGTTTAATTTCTAACTGATATATATGGGGGAAAATTTTTTTTTTCGTAATGCAATAATAATATCCTACTGTTTATTTAAGCACGTTTTAATATTAACTGTTTTTTATGGGTCCCCGCATTGATTTTTTGTGGGGTTTTAGCGAACCTATGAACATCGTTTATATTAAAAAATATTGATTTTCACGGATTCTATACAATTTCTATGAAGAATGACGGAGCGAGAGCATTATAATGTCGATTTCTTTTCTGACATGATTTTGGGATCTCCCTAATGCACACATGCATCATCACGAACAGCACTAAGTGAATTTTCGTTTTTTTTTTCATGAGAAGCGAACTACTTTTCAAAGCAAATAAGCCTTTTATTATTATTAAAATATTAAAAATTGCATTTAAAACCTTTCGCAATGTTGATTCCGATATGCGATCAAAAAACTATTATTTTTTTCAACTAACAGTACGACTCCAATGTGGCCATCGCTTGATAATC
>NW_016218592.1:0-1578 GCF_001687245.7 Rhagoletis zephyria | reverse complement strand
AACAATGCAATGGAAAAGTTCAATCTGAAAAGCATACTATCAAATATTTTTATACGAACTATTCGAATGAATCAAATTTAACTGATTAAATTTTTCTGTGAAATTACATCGAAGTGGTTTTGGAAAACCCTTAAGAAAATTCATAACTTCAGAAATTGTCCATTGATTTTTATAAATAGTACCTGATTTTACTCGGAATTGCACATTCTTTTCGAAGTAATGACTGAAAGAGACTATTTTGTTTTGGAATTTTGTACAAAATGTTGTAGAAGTGGGAAAAGTAATACAAATTTGTGTTGACTTCAGACTTATTTCAACAACTTTCAACACATTTAAAATGTGCTCACAAAACTTATTTATTCTTTAAATAGTACAAACATTTTTCCTCCTAAAGACTATAAAACTTAAAATTGGGTAAAAATTAACAGCTGAAAATTTTTTAGTGCGGGAAGTCATGCAAAAATGTTTTTTTTTTTTAAAAAGTCGAGAATTTGAGGGTGTTAAAAAATTGTAAATGCCGTTTCGTGAATTACTTGATCAGCCCTACGACGAATACTAGGTCACTTAAGAAGTTCACGATCAGTGTAACACCTTGTGATTAAACGTAAGTGGCAAACAATATCACTTAAATAGTAGTCCACTTGCAAAGTGCGCTATGTAAAATTTTTTCGAGTTTTAGTTTTTGATGGATTACGTATCAGTATTGAAAGTAGTTTCATGTCCACTAACAACACAGTGCAAAATCTTTTTATATTCTAAAAAAATAGCATCAAATGTTAACTCTTCTTCCGAAAGTCGCTATCATACTTACTTATAAACTTTCAAAAGTATCCATCTTCTGATGAACTTAGAAAACTGCTTTAGGTCGTATAGACTATTAATGTCATGTTATGTTATGTTACAATTTTATAAGACTCTTATTTATCCAAATTTTCAGGTAATTATAAAAAAGATTCAATTTAAATGTTACTTGTTGTCGTAGACGTTTTTTCACATTTTGGGCTTTCTATTATAAAATCACATAACGCTGGTTGCAAGTGGACTACTCACTTCTAAATGAGGGTGCTATAGATTTGACTAATACTGTATAATTTGCTTCAAATTAAATTCGTAATGGATTTTACAACATTTACGTAATAAATAAAATGGATCTCAGAATGAACGAAACTAATTTTACTGTACCGGATTTTTCAAATGGAAAGGTGGGTCACCTTAGTCATATCTTAATACCAATAGATNCTCTACACAAATGGTCTGTTATACTCTTTTCATTAATCTAACCATTTAAAAGATATTCAAGGTCAAAGATTGAAGTATTTTAAGGAAAATAACTTTTTGTTTTGAATTTTGTAACTAACTAAAAAATAATTATTGTCAAATGAGTTTCAATTATTTCTATAGAAAATTGAACGCTCTACAAAAAAGGTCTCATGTAGTTAATCGATTACTCTAACCATTTACAAAATATTCGCAGTAGAATCCCATTGCCTGATTTTAATAGTTTTTCAATAAATATTTTCAATTTATAAATTCAATTTATGAATTTTGACAATAATCATGAGAATTTGAGTTATCAAT
>NW_016218591.1:0-1578 GCF_001687245.7 Rhagoletis zephyria | reverse complement strand
CATAAAGTGGGAGTAAGGCATATTGTTAGGCGCTTAGTGGTGCCGACGCAACTTCACTCCAATCAACCAGCGCAGCAGCAGCGACGCTTCGTGCTCGTGTTTAGTCGCGATCGTCGTTAACGCCAACACCGATTGACTACGCATCACAGCAACTTGTCGTATCCTTGCACACTACCTACAGTATTGTCCTGTCGTTCGTTGTTTTCGCATGTGCGGTTCGCGTACGCGTGCTAGTTTGACAAAGACTTTGGGGGGCCCATCGATTCGAAATTGTGCCGTGTATAATTGTGACCTTTGCTACATAGTGCTAAATAAGTGAATATATTCACCATTGCAAGATTTTGAAAATAATATTTTCAATCAAAGTACGCCTTCTTGATTATTTTATTCGGTATACATACACAAAGACATATTTACGTATTTATATCGGCAAGTACTAAATACATAACATTGAATTNTAAATACATAACATTGAATTTGTAGTTATTTGCCATTTCTTTTATTTACCAATTAAGTATTACTTGCTTTTTTCTGAACAGTGAATTTGATTTTGTTTTCGATTGTTTCAATTACTTCTTGGCACTTCACTGCTTTTCGAGTAGTATTGCGGCTTTTGTTAGCTAACTTTTAAAGTTTTTCTTTTGCACTTGAAAGTTATTGCTTTGCCATCATTTTCCATTTCACCCACAAAGCTGCTGCATAAATAATTCATTATTTGCTTAGTAGTTTATTTACCATAACGGCTGCAACTTGGCAATAAAAAATGTTTTTAATTGGCTTCTTGAAGCGGATAGTTCGAATTCATTTACTAAGCAACCTGACACAAAAATAAAGTGTTGCGGTAACGGAGAAAAAACTTGAAGCTCCTTAAAATTCGAGCTAAATGAATGTATATTTTAAGGCGGAAGTAACAAGAAATGTAAGCGATATTAAAATATAAAGATAACAAAATTAGAGAGTTGCCAACTGTTTGAAAATTGTAGATTAAGTAAATTGATAAAATAAAGTAAATATTTCAACATGGTTGTCAAAAGAAACAGGTTTAAGAAGGCTTACAGCTGAAAATATTTTTGTGGAGATTGCCACATGTTTGAAAATTTTAATTTAATTTCTTTGGTAAGATAAATGAATATTGCAATATGGGTATCAAACTGAAGAGGTTCAGAAAAGTTTACTACCGAAAATATTTTTGAAGGGCTGCCAGCTGTTAGAAAAATTTTATTTAATTAAATTGATAAAATAAATAAAAATATTTCAATACCAGTATCAAAGACCACAATAAAATAATTTTAAAGCGCAGTGAAACACGCCGGGTATTTTCCAGGTATTCAATAGCAATACTCAAGAAATCGTTATTTTAATATTTGTTTAAACGAATTGAATATTTAAAAATCCCATTTATTATTTTTCGCAGCTTTTCCTTCACACAATTCGTAGCTATGACTAACAACTTAATGCTGCCTTGCGGCCATGGGTTGTAAAATTTAAGACCATAAGTTCCTTTTACACAGCTTCTAAGCATCTACTTATTGTTGTGTTGTTGTGACAGGAAAGCGGCTGCGGTTGCTACTTTTTACG
>NW_016218590.1:0-1578 GCF_001687245.7 Rhagoletis zephyria | reverse complement strand
CTAAGCGACGACGTTGCATGTGGGGGAGCTGGAAAGGAGCAAAGAAGAAAAAATTGAGCATTATTATATTAAAGCTAAATGGTAATTGAAAAAAAAACAAATTGAGTTTATTTAAATTAATAGAAGATTTTTGTAGAAAATTTAATACATTGAAATTGTATGTATTATCCTTATAGCTAAATAAGACGTCTACAGCGAGGAAGAAACCACTTGTCTGACGTCAAATCTTCTCATGGAGGCATACAGCTTCTAGAAAGCAAATACAAGATAGTTGACAGAGCCCACTTGTACGACGTTCCGAGAAATCAGGACATTATTCGGCCACAGCTTAAAGCGAGGGTATGCTAGTAGAATGAGCCTGCCGGTCAATGACCTCTGCCGCAGTAACCATAGTGAGGATGAAATTAAAAGCATAGAGCTGCATACATCTCCGACACCGTGCTGACCTAGTCCAGGCTAGAACAGAATTATTTCCCCATTACAAAGTGTTTGAACTATTGGCGGCCTTCAGTGCAGCAGGCACTCATAAATTCCCCCGTTTTTTACCGACTTCAAAAAAGGAGGAAGGTTATCAATTCATCGGAATATTTTTGCATATATTTTGCTACCGGATAACTTTAGACCACGTGAACCGTTTTCGACAATTCGTTTTTCATCGGAAAGGTGGTACCTTAGGGGTGGAACAGTAATTTGGTTTAGTTCCAATCATTGGATCATGAAGAAATTAACGGTACTCCTAAATTTTTATATGGGCATTGAAGTCGGTTGTATTTTTTGCCTAAAAATTACTTGTATTAATACGAGCACCTATGGTTCTATTTCTAAATAGGCTAAGTTGAGTTGTGAACCATATTAGGAGCCTTAATTGCACTTTCATAACTAACTCCAATGACCGTATCAGCCTTCTATGCCTTTTGATATTTTTAGTCTGTAACTTGTAATTAGCAGGGGATCCCCCCTTACTGCCCGTCTGCAGAGGATAAAATTTATATCTTGATACATATTTTAGAATATAAATAGCCAATGGAGACCACTCATTGCTCTTCAAGAGCAATATACTATATCATAGCTTATATCTTGCCATCTATTGCCGGCCATTTCAAAGTTTGACGAATACATTTTCGCTATAAAAGCAAAAATTTAGCTTTTTTTATTAAAGTATTTGTTATTTTGTACTTGGATGTAAAATAGCCTATTTTCTAAATTTGTCAAAGGATTAAATCCGGCAAAAATACGTTTTTTAGAAGTCATCTTACAAATGCTTATATTAAGATATAAAAAGCCCACACAAATATTGCCACTGATATAACTTATGTATTCTGTATTTATGAATTATTCTGAGATTTAAACAACTAAAGCAAGGCAAAATATGGGATGTTTTTATTTTTATTAATTTATTTATTTTTTCATGTTGCATGGCGAGCGCGTTGAGCTGAAAATTGTGCAATCAATTTCCGCTCTAAAAAATTCAATAGTTATGAACCACTTACGTATGTATATACAAATGTACATATTGCACATTGAACTTCTATGTTTGTAACGGGTGATTTTTTTGAGGTTAGGATTTTCATGCATTAG
>NW_016218589.1:945-1580 GCF_001687245.7 Rhagoletis zephyria | reverse complement strand
CGACTTTGATGTTTATGATGGCTTCTCCTCGCCTCTTCTCTCTCCTTTTCTGTGTGACACTAGCAGTGTCCACCACTTTGCTCCTCTCCGATGGAGCTCCTCGTGAGTAGTTGTTGTTGTGTTGTGTTGTGTTGTTTTCTGATGTGTTGTTTGTTAGTTTCATCCTTCTCGGCGGCCATGCACAGTTTGCTGGACATCATCGGCGAGCAGATGACCCCTGAGGACATCGCCTCAGCAACGGCCAAGTTCGCCGAGGTTAAGACCCTGGCAAGATCGCGCGAGGAATTCGACTCCGTCGCCCAGCTGCAGGAGATTCTGGTGNTTCCACCCAAGCTTTGAGTGCAAGCGGTGCTCAAGTGCCAAGCAAGGAGGGCGGCGGCGACTGGTCGCTGGTGTTGGCTCACCCCTTCACCCTGATCAACTTTGGCCTTCACCTTCTCTCCGCCGTAGTCAGCTGCTTCTTCTGGTACAAATGGCGCGCAGCGGTCCGGGCAAGTCTGGCGGACAGCGTCCTCCTGACAGGTCATCGCCGCTCCGGCGCATTCTACTGGAAGAGGAATGCCGATCAGTTGAATACCTCTCCTGGTTGGTCATCCTCGGGCAGCACTTCGAAGGTGAAAGGGTCGGCCAACTCC
>NW_016218589.1:603-935 GCF_001687245.7 Rhagoletis zephyria | reverse complement strand
CTTCGAAGGTGAAAGGGTCGGCCAACTCCACAGTGCCGAAGGGAAAGGTCGCGGCCAGCTCTACGGTGCCGAAGGTGTCGGGTTCTGGAGAGCCAGTGGTATCGGGTGAGGGTGTAGGTTTGTTCTACACCGGTCTATAGAGGGTGTTGATGGGTGTGCGTGTACTGCTGCTACTTTTTCCTGGCCACTTTTCTGTTTCGAAAGGCCTTTGCTTGTATTTGTAAATAAATCAGTTTTTGTTGTCCACTCGCAGCAGTGCTTCTCCTGCTGGAGTGTTCGACTGATCAGCCAGTAGTGGTGTGCTGCTAGTTGCAGTGGTGTTGGTTGCTGAT
>NW_016218589.1:292-535 GCF_001687245.7 Rhagoletis zephyria | reverse complement strand
GCTGTGCAGTAGTTGATGGTGAAATAGAAGGCTGTGTGGTGAGCTGCTGGACAGTTGAAGTTGTGGCGTGGGTGATTGGTTGAGCAAAGGTAGTAGTCAACTGATAGACAGGTGCTGGAGTCTGTGGTTGAGTTGAAATATCAGTGGTGAATTTGGTCATCTCAATGTTTGAGGGGTCATTGGTAGTGATGTTTGCGGTTTGTTGCTGTAAATTGAAATAGTCTTGCAGCCTCGAGAAGACTC
>NW_016218589.1:0-224 GCF_001687245.7 Rhagoletis zephyria | reverse complement strand
CAAAGAGGATCAAGGTGGCTGCAATGATGGTGAAAATTGTCGGGTTCTCAAACACGATTCTGAGATAGCCTAGTCCTCGAGTCTTTTCTTCTGCAGCCTTGATAAGTTGAGCAAGGTCGTTGATTTGCTCTCCATGTTCGGCGTAGATGGAGAAAGTACGGTTGTTGATCAGCTCAGAAACAGGGCGTCCGAAGTAAGAGAGTGTGGTGATTCGCTGAGTTCGC
>NW_016218588.1:0-1578 GCF_001687245.7 Rhagoletis zephyria | reverse complement strand
TGAATTTTTTTATCAACCATAACTTTAGAACATGAACTTGACATTTGGTATGCAGTCAGATATATGGTAGGTGCTTATAGTAGGTATATATAAATGAGTTTGTAAAAGTGGGCGAGGCACTTTCAATAGGCGTGAAATTTTATATCAGCTCTAACTTGGGAACCATAAGCCCCACGAATTTGAAATTTGGTACGCACAGCTACGGTAGATTCTTATTGGAAGGGGTTTATGAATGAGTTAATAAAAGGGGACGTGACACATTCCGTAGGCGTGAAATTTTTTATCAGCCCTAACTTCGAAAGCATAAGTCACATGAACTTTGAATTTAAGGTATATATAAATGGGTTTGTAAAAGGGGGCGTGACACATCCCATAGGTGTGGAATTTTTATCAGCTATAACTTAAGCATAAATCACATAAACTTTAAATTTGGTATGCAGGCTTAGCTATGGTAGGAGCTTATAGTAGGGTAGAAATAAATGAGTTTGTAAAGGGGGGCGTGGCACATCCCATAGGCGTGGAAGTTTTTATCAGCTATAACTTCCAAACCATAAGTCACATAAAATTGAAATTTGGTATGCAGACATTTCTATGGTAGGTGTTTATAGTAAGGTGTATATAAATGGGTTTGTAAAAGGGGGCGTGTCACATCCCATAGGCGTGGAATTTTTAACCAGCCATAAATTGGAAACCATAAGTCACATGAACCTGAAAGTTGGTATGCAGACATATGTATGGGAGGTGTTTAGAATAAAGTATACATAAATGTGTTTGTAAAAGGAGTATATATAAGTATTCAACTATTAGACCACTCGGATATTTAAAACTGTGTTTTTTTGAAACCTTACAGTCTTTAGACCATTTTGAAATGGAAGGATTAAGTCATTTTATTGATCCCACGATGCTGTTAAACGAAATATTTTCATGTACAATGAATAAAACTACTTCTGAAATAAGCATTATACGGGAAAAGTTCAGCTGTACTAAAACAGCTAAGCGAATAGGAAGCTAAACGGAATGTACCGTAGTAGACCAATTTTAATTTAAAAATTCTATCGTTACCTTAATCCAGCTAATATCAGTAATGGAACCACATTTTTCGTACAGAGTGTGACATTTTTCAAAATTTTATTTTTGATGCAGAAATATTCCTAGAGCATTCTAGGTGCATTTCTGCATAAAAAAAAAATGTTTGAAAAAAATGTCGCTTACGTTATCTTAGGGGTTAGGGCTCGATATATTAGTTGACGTACGATAAAGGTAAAAGTATGGCTTATAGGGATGCCTTAGTTTAAACAGAATGAAAATAGTTTTCCTCTCTAAATTAGGGTGAACTGAATATCTGTATTACTGTTTTATATTTTGATTTGTTTACCCCGAACGGCGTCGGGTGCTTTGCATATACATATAGTGCACGTCAAAGACTGTCATCAAATTTTGGTGTCAGGTTTAGGGTTCGAACGATACTATCGATATTTAGTAATCATCGATACTGAGGGTACAAAAATGAGTACTTTAATACTCGATAGCTTATTTGGTGATTTTACTCGATACTTTGCAAAGTACTCTTAGTATCGA
>NW_016218587.1:0-1578 GCF_001687245.7 Rhagoletis zephyria | reverse complement strand
CGAGAAGGCAGAACAGACATAGCCCTTGTTTTTACCGTACTGTCGATGTCTTCGGCATACGAAAATAATTGCATGCTCTTGTAAAGTATTGGGCCTGAGCGGTTCAGTTCAGCGGCTGTTATCATCTTCTCCAACATCGGATTAAAGAAATCAGACGAAAGGGAGTCACCTTGTNAAAGACCACTTTCCGTGGTGTGTGTCGACTCTATTCTCTCAAGTCTTTTTTTAGGTTTGGCGTATTGTAAAAGCCTGGTGTATGATGGATTAACCAGGTCTAAAGTCATACTGATAAGAACCAATCAATTCGTTGACAGTGGGTATCAGTATTTCACACAATATACTCGATAACACCTTAAATGCGAAGCTTAGTTGGAGGAACGGCAGTATTGCCTTTCTTGTCATAGTATGGCGGTGGGACATCGACTCCGTCTTCATCGACTGGGGTTAGGGTTGATCTCTTCCACTGCTTTCAATTCTACTACTACCATTCAATAAGGCCGAAAAGTGTCTCCTCCATAAGTTAAGTATGTTTTGCATATCGGTCACTAGGTCCCCTCTTCTGCTCCCTACATTGGTCCAACAAAGCTTGCGTCGCGCCCGATCGCAGCGTAGTCCTGTAGGCGGAATCTCTTCCACAACTTCTTCGGCGGCGGTAAGTAATATACAGAAATTGTGGTTCCACTGCTTGCATATGTCGGTCTGTTGAATAGGGCTCCTTAGAGCAGGAGTGAGAGTTAAATGGGCCGTCTGTCGTGATAGTAGCTTATCAATGTTGAGCTTTCTTTGCATTTCTGGATGCACTTTTCATAGTGCACAGAGCCCTGCCCGTATATTGGGTGCAAAAAGTCAGTGGTTCGAGTCGATTTTTATCCCTGGGGGTGTACGCACATCTAAAACATTGGAAGCGTACCTTCCGCCTATTACAACATGATCGATTTAGTTTTTGGTTTTTCAATTTGGAGCCAGCTTGATCGACCTTTTTATGCTTGATCCTAGTACTGCGTACTAAAAAGTTTTGGACCTTGGCGAAGTCAATCAGCCTCAATGTGTTTTCGGAAATTTCGTCGACGGACATAGAAGTATAGAAGGTAATGAGTAGGCTGGTGAGCTGGCGAAGGCAGCAGCCGGTTTGGACGAATCCGATATTCCAAAGAGAGATGAGTTCGTATTTCCTTGAACTCACTAGACGCAGGTGGTCAGATACACAGGCCTGTACAATATAGATAAAACTATGGCCATAATACAACAAGACGAAGACGAAGATCAAGGCCAGAGGTTTTCAAAATTGTAGCATCCATTACGGGTCAATGGCCGGTGGCAAACAAATGCGACAAAAATAGGACTACTTTCGAATACTAGACGTAAAACATTAGGCAGAAACTTGGTAACATCACTAACCGAAATCGGTAGATTCATCAGACAAAATGTCCCCCGGGAGAAGTGCTTTAAAGTGGTTTATAAATACGCTAATGTGACCTAGCCAACACTGCAACCAACCAAACAAATTTGTAGAAGAAGAAAATCATACTGATATTATTGATAATGTGTACTTATTGGAAGGATACGTCTACATACATA
>NW_016218586.1:0-1578 GCF_001687245.7 Rhagoletis zephyria | reverse complement strand
AGACAACACACACAGACAGAGACAGAGGCACAAATTGCCAATTAATAGGGCTGGAAAATACTGATCACCCGAAAATGGCCAAGGACAGGGCTGAATGACAAAGGGGAGAATCTGCCCTCAAAGCGAGTCACCATCATCGCCACCCTCATCGCCCTCATCATGACCTTTGGTGTAATTAAAATTTCACAATTTCAACGCCACGTCAAACGCGTGAAGGCAACTGAGGCAGTGGAGAATCTTCACTGGAAAAACTAGACAGACACATCTTTGACACCTCGACACGGTCCGCCAGCCAGACAGACAGACAGGCGCAAGCAAAACAGCACACAAAGCAGCAGCAGAAATCGGAGCAAAAAAACGCAAATGGCATTCAAAGTGACTACTACTGATGATGGTGAGTGCTGAAATTGGGCAGTGTGCTGTGTGGTGTGTGGCAGGTGCAATAGGAAAAGGGTCACCGCACGCCAAAAAAACAGAGAGTGGTACAGTGTATCTGTTTGACTGTCGACAACGACCACCACGGCCACCACCACCACCGCTGTTACTGCCACCAGCACACACCATCATCATCATCAGCAGCAGCTGCAGCTGCAGCAGCAACCGAAGCACCGTTACCACAGACTTTGAAGCTGCAGTAACAAAAAAAAAGTTCCCAAAGCATCACACAAACGACGCGGCAGCGGCGGCGACCGTCGCCTCCGAGATTTGCGACACACAAACTGGTAATTATGAATAGCGTGGCAGAGAGTACCACCACCGCCAGCAAAGTCCACACTCAGACAACAAAGACCATCACGGCGAGCAGAAGAGAAGGAAAGGAAAGAAAGGGAAGAGGGAGGTAGAGAGAGAGAGAGAGAGAGAGAGAGAGAGAGAGAGAGAGAGAGAGAGAGTGAGCAGATCCAAATGAAAATGAGAGTATCGCCAGCGCGGTTCAGGGCGCTTCACGCTTCGATGATCAGACAGCAGCAAGTGAGTACTGCTCGCAGCAGTAATGCACAGTCACAGAAACACTCATTGTACGTCACTGCTGCCACTACTGCCCACAAGGTCCACCGAGTGAAAAAGACAGAAAACGAAAAAACGAAAAGAAAAAAAGAAACATGTCTATTGCAGAAACACAAACTCAAACACACATAGTAGGGCCAAAGTAGAAGAGAAAGAATGAAGAAGAAAAAGTCCTCATTCAAAAAAGTATTGATGCCAATCACTACCACAGGCAGTAGTGGCGGTAATGGTGGTCACTGCAGCTAAATCTGCAAGCAAATTAGTATCAGCAGTAATCTCGGCAGTAAATTACCAACAAAGTCAATCGTTCACTGTGTGGGATCATCAGGAGTAGAGCTGGCAGAAAATCGAAACAACAAATAGTGGAATTACAATGGCGAGAATGAGGAGGAATATTCTACAGACTACCTAGGGCCATCTAGTGGAACTACTGAGAACAATGTGTTCCCAAAGAGCTTTGCTGATGGAAGAGAATGAGACAAAGTGGAGCGATTCCAAATCTGCAGGCGCCTAATGACACTTTGCAAAGGACTGATGATGATGATGATGCAGGCAGCAGAAGAAGAAAGCCCC
>NW_016218585.1:0-1578 GCF_001687245.7 Rhagoletis zephyria | reverse complement strand
TTAAAAAAATAGCCTTCCGTCACCTATTCACAACTCGATTTTTTTTTTTGTTCAATGGGTTAAAATATCGTTAAATAATTTTGATAAAAAGAAAAAAGAATTTAGTGTACAATTTCTTCGTCAAACCTTTTAACCTATTGACTTTTACAAAATGGGGTATTTTTGAATATTAACCCTAAACGGGTGAAAATATGTAGTACAATGTTAATTTTAAAAGGTTTAAAAAACAGAAAATTGCACGAAACTTTTTTTAAATGCAGTTATCCTTCTTGGTAGGCGCTGTAACCGCCTAAGTGCCAACTGACGTCAATTGGAAATGCCAAGTGATCCCAAGTTCTTCTCCACCTGGTCTTTCCATCGCAGATGATGTCTTTCTTTTTCTCCTCTACCAACATCAAGGAGCTTCGAGTTCAACTTCAGCTTCTTGAAAAATTTTGTCCAAATTATTTGATATAAAATACGGAAGACCTATCGGAAATCGTTTTTGAAATTTTACAATGCTTCATATACATAACTATATTGATGTCTTTTCAAATCGATTGGCATAAAATATGGAAACGCCCTTCATAAAAGAATCAAATTGGACAATTATTCATAATAACGCCCTTTGCAGGTTTAAATGGATGTATTTTTGCAAGACAATTAGAAATCAAAAATTTTTTAACCGCACATTGGTGTCGCCCTTTTACATTTTTCGTCATATCNGTTTGTTTGCTCAAGTATGCCGTTTTACTACTTACCCACAGGATCTCAGTTCTTATCGCGCTAACGTACCACGCTAATGTCAGCAAATTGAAGCTGGCCGAAAATCGTTAAACTTTTGCTAAGGAAGTATTTCGATTATTCTAGTAGAACTATTAAAAAAAAAATATTGCCGAAGGTAGAAAGATGTCACCAAAAAAAATTTAAAAAGCCCCTAGGCTCGAAACTGCCTTGCAAAAATAGTTTATATTTTGCTTGGAAGGTGGTACGGTCTAATGTGCATATGTATGTATGTATGTATATCTACAACAAATTTAAAATTGTATTAATATCAAAAGCGTATGGGAATCCGGTTTAATGGATTTTCAAAGTTAAAAAGTCTTGAGTTCAAACTTTTGAATTTTCACTTCAGCTTTTTGCGGAATTTCGATTCAAAAATATTAGAATAAAATATGGTAACCCTTTTCAAAAAAATATTTGAAATAATTTTTCATAGTTTAATACAGCTAAGTTTTTTTTTTAGTTAAGAGCTGCCTTTTACTCAAATTCCATGCTTAACTCAAATAAACATTCTGCTCATCAAATTTTGACCAAAAGGCATCCCAACAATGAAACGTTCAATTTATTGCACTTAGTTTTTTTTTTTTTTGATTGTATCTTTCCTCGAAATAATTTGTCGCTTTTATAAACATTTCACAGTTTGATTATTTTTTTGTTTTCGAGGGCAACAAACAAGTCTCCCCTTTGAACATCTCCAATTCTGCGAACAACCTTTCGACGTGCTCGTCATGAACTACCAATCTAAATTATTTATTTTCACAACTAATCAAATTACTTTTCGACTAATTTTTCATTTTATATTTGTGCTTCTTTTGT
>NW_016218583.1:0-1578 GCF_001687245.7 Rhagoletis zephyria | reverse complement strand
TAAAAGGTTCAACTCTTGGCTGTGATTGCGGTGATTTTAGTGCACAATTGTATCCTCAGTAACCTCGGGAAATTAAAACCGAAAAAGTGATTTATGAACGAGATTCTCTGAATGTTCAGACATACATCCACTGTCTGTTCAATGCCAGCAACTGCTACGTTTCGTCCTTGTTCGTCACCAGACCTACCAGATTTACTTCTTTATCTAGCACCGTAGAGGCACACTACCTACTATGGTTCTTGAGACTGATTGCTTAGATATCATCGGGATTCTAAGTAACTTGTATGGTCTGCTCAATTCTGAGTGAGCTGAAGTTTGTGATCTCCCTCTACCCAGCCGTAAATAGACACATCCTTATCGTGCGGCTTTAAAATCAAAGAAGTGTTCGTCCTCTCTGAAGTCTTTTCCCAACTTTTTCCCATAGTATAAGCACCAGATGTGTTTAGGTCCAATCAGTTCCTGGACATAGGATTTTACTCTTTCACGCAATACGCTCGATAATGCTTTATAAATATATGCCTTGTTCAGAAGACTAATCTCGCAGTTAGCGTTCATGGTATAGTTGCTCCCTCGAAGTTGTTCTTAGAGGAATTCGCTCTAATCTTGAAATCTTTCGTAAGTCCTCTTACATTCTGATATCACTTCTGGCCGTTTTTTCGGTCGACCAGCACCTCAAGCTCTTCCCGCTCACATATTTTGACACCTTTTTTTTTAAATACGGAAAACACGTCTCGCTTTCTGCTTCAATTCCATACATCGATCCCTTAGTGCTGGCGTTACTCTCGACCGCTTCGTGGTTCTTCTCATCGTATAATTTTTTCTTCGGCTTCGGGCGGTTTTTTTTTTTGAACAGAGTGCAGAAGTGAAGATGCTGGTTGTTTATTTCGATTGTAAATTTTGGCGTCGAGCCTGCCTTGTGTTGTTAGACCCGCCAAGATGAAATATATACCGCGGGAGAAGCTTTTGAAAGCTTCGTTCTTGCGCAAAATAGCATGTATCGGCTGGAGGATAGTGTTCCCAGTCAATGTCTGATCCTTCGATGGTATGTACGTCCAAAACAATGTAAACGTACCTTCCGTCGATATAATCGCTTTGGTTTTTATTTGTTTTTTTTTTTGTCTAAAACAGCCATAAAGCCTTATTAATTCTTTTATATTGGAAACTATGATTGGGCAGTTATAATCAAAACTTACTACAGATCTGCCGACTAATGAGCAAATATTCAAATACATTTTTTATTTGTCTAATAAACTAAGTGTTTCCGTTCTGAAAGATGCTTTGGATGACTTATCAGTCTATAGTTTATAACTTTTTGTTCCTGATATCACCGCCTGATTATGTAGCTTAACTGCAGGCTTTGCCATGCCGATAATTTATCGCGTTATACCTTTTTATCAGAAATCAGTGATCAACAAGGAGAGTAATTTTCCTATCAAAATCGGTGTTTTTTACAGTTCAAGTTCTACAAAGTGAAGCCTCGCAGCTTAGTTGTAGACAAGCTCTTATTCTAGAATCCATACTTTGATATAAATATTAATTTTATTTAAGTTATCCACACTGAATATTTTTCAATCAAGT
>NW_016218582.1:0-1578 GCF_001687245.7 Rhagoletis zephyria | reverse complement strand
TCTTAATAACACACCTTTAAATTAATAAAAATGCTATTAATATGCATCGTCTGTACGACAATTTAAATACGCATTATCTACTCTAAAGCTGTGATTAACAATTGTCTTGATACTTATTATTGCACGATTAAAGCGTTAATTGAGTGGGTCGAACGCAGCCGTTTATAGCCGGCTGAATGAAGTTGAATGATGTGCAAGATTAAATACAAACGATTGTGAACTGCGGGTCTGGCGCTGCCTTGTACTGCCGATACTCCCACGCGCGCAAAACGGATTAATGCAGCAACGACAAAATGCTGTGTAATCGTCATATTGCCATGTTAAGTCAGTCAAAAGTGATTTCAATATTAATTTGTGTTTAGCATTTTGCTAAGAAAGGAAATGAATGTTGCTTATTTATTTGAAGGGAGTGAAACGTGTTGTGTAGAAAGAAATTATGGAGGTAAAAATAGCTCACTCAATTATTGCCAAAAAAGTGTTTATAATTGCTTTCTAAGAAAAATTAGCAAGCAGAAATTTTATTGAAGTCATACGTGGATATGTACCTACACAAAAGTTGCTATTGCGCGTCTAGTGTTTGTATAAAATCAACAATTTAAATAATTGCCAAGTCATTCCAAAGTACTATATATAATTCTGCTGTACACATCAATTAAAAGTGCAGAAAGAAAAGCAAATGGATAACCAGTTATAAAGCATTTAGTATAAAAAATTGCTAAATCGCGATGAACAAAAAAATAATTGGAAGTAAAAGACAAAGAGAGAACTTCACTGCTCAGAAATGCTAAGAAAGCATTAATAGACAGAAAAAAAGAATTTAAACAAAACGAAAAAATGTTCAGAAGTGAGACAAGTTCATCGCTTCGGCTCTGGCTATGGCATACAATTGAGGCGAACATAACGCACGTCCAATAATATCGAGAACTAATTCAAAATTTAAGTTTTCGCAGATTTCATCAGCCAATTTATAAGCTTGTTGAAAAGAATATATTCCGTCTAGGTTAGGTTAAGTTGTCACGATTCAGTTTTGTGGCCCTGTCGATTGCCATCAGTTCCACATGAAAAATACTATAGTGGTTCGGAAGATGAAAGCTAAGTGAGTTTCCCCGGTGTTCGGAGTATACACCTCCCTCAACCCTACCCTCGGTTTTGGGTTATTGGGGTATACATGGTTGGGCTCGCCACACCTTAGAGCGTCTTCTTTCCACTCCTCTCTTGTGGGTAGGAAGATTATAAACGCTGTAGTGAGAGCAGGCTTCGGAACTACGTAATCCAAGCCTTGAGACCTCCGTGAGTATCCTACCATGACCATAACCTGTATCTGACCACTTATGTAGACTGTTAGGCGTTGTTCTCATCTTACCAGTTATGAGTGTCAACGCAAGTCTTTGGACTTTATCCATATTCTTACAGTTTGCATCTTTCCCAAAGTTATCCCATAATGCCACTATGCTGTGATAGAGAATTGGCCTAACTACCGCTGTGTATACTTACGTCAGTGCATTATTTTGGCTCCCATTCCCCACCTTTTACCTATTGACCTGCTGCAGGAGTATTGCTTTACGCACTCTATCTGCA
>NW_016218581.1:0-1578 GCF_001687245.7 Rhagoletis zephyria | reverse complement strand
GATTTCCCAAAATTTTCATTTTTACACATTCATGTTTCTGGCATGCGGGCGACGCATATATATATTTATGTAGGTTAACCCATTAAAGTACGTGCATTTGTATATCGAGCCCTAACCGCGAAAAAAACGTAAGCGATTTTTTTTTTNTAGCGTGTAGATGCATGTCTGCATAAAAAAGAAAATTAAAAAAAAAATGTCGGCTAATCCTTTTGGCGAATAAAGCTCGAAAAATAAGTACCCAGTCGGAAAAGTAGTAATGCATTATATGCGTGATAAATAATATAATGCATTTCCAATGAGTTCTCGATTATATTACTACTAACTATGTAATCAGCATTGTAATGTATTCAAAAAGTTCCAAAAATTTCATATTAAAACATATTCATTTCTCGATACTAGGTAATACAAAATTTAATGCCCTGGGTAAAAATGCGTTTTCGAATGTGAAAAGCTTTGTTTTACTGATTATTTTTTCGATTACAATACATTACATTTTCCCACTGGGTACGTAATTAAATAAACAATTTTATTGGGAGCGGGAGCGGAGCTCGGATCGAAAAAAAAACAAATACCGGAGCAGAGCTAGAGCTGAGCGATGAAAAAATATCCTCCTCTGCGTTGGAAAGACCATGGAGAAGGACTTGCATTCACTTAGCATTTCCAATAAGGGGTCGGTTGGGCTGTAAGAAAACAACTGGTGAGCTATATTGAACTAGGGCAATTTCGCTTAGGCGGTTACAGATTCCGATAAGAGGAAGGAAAAGAATGAGGTGTGAATTCGCAAAATTATTTCCTGCATAGTACCAGCTTTAAAGACCCTTAAAATTACCACTTGCCTACCATTTAAGGAAAAAGAAAATCACTCTTAAATTCAGTTAAATTAAAAGCCTTCGGTTTTTCCAAAGTAAACTATAAACTTACGAGTGTTATTTTGTATGCTTTGCTCTATTAAAACAACTACAATGGCGTCCTTCGTAAAAGCGGTCCAGTCGTTTTTTTCTTTTTTTTTTGAGACGGCACTAATGATATGACTAATGCAGATATCTATGAAGCTACATATGCATAGAATATATGTATGTATGTATGTAAGTAAATTAACTAAGCTATTACCTAATTGAAATCTCTATGCCACTGCCAAATGCCAACTGCCAAACGCCTTTGCTGATGTTGCGATTTTCGAAATAAGTTTTAGATCACTATTCCATATTTGCTCAACGAAATCAGTTGAATTTAGTGTTAATCAAATACACATTTATTTCAATTGACAACCATTATGTGTGGGCAATTAATCAGACCATAACACTTGAGAAGAGCATGAAGTAAAAAACAAAAAAAAAACAAAAACAGAAAAATCAAAAAATGGAGACAAGAAATCAAATAAATAAATAAATGTATGCACATACATAAATATATATATTTCATTGCATTTTAAATCCGACTATTGATTGCAACAAATTAGTTGAAGTCGCGTAGCTTTAATAGAGTCAACGCCAACAACAACCAAAAGTCTGACGCCTACACGCAGCTGCCTCCTGGCGCAAGACAGCACACAAGATTGTGGCTCATCTCATATGTTTG
>NW_016218580.1:0-1578 GCF_001687245.7 Rhagoletis zephyria | reverse complement strand
CCGGGACACTCATCGCATTCAAAAAGAAAACAATTAGCTGTCGGATTTTAGCACACCATTTTTTGCAGACTTTTTCCCACTTCGAATTGAGATACAACTCCACTCTTCTTCGAACTATCGTTAACGCCGGCAAATTTCAAATTCATATTTTGATGTATGACACAAACGCATACATTGTGCGTTCCACTTTTGCCAACAGGAATACACCAAACAGGACGTAATTTCGTAAATGCTGATAAACTTATTTTGATATCAGGATGCTCTTTACAAAATTTACCGTTTTTGCTTATCTTCACTTTCCCCGTCATTTCTCATCACGGTTACATACTGTCTTTTTCCAGCCATAATTCGACTTGAATTGTCTGACGTGTAACAATTTTCAACTGCAGCTAATACATCCACAGATAAGGCACGTCCCGTTTTTTATCAGGAGTTTTTTTGCAATCCAAGCTGCAAATATTCGGTGTATTTTCCGTACACCATAATCTTCAGGTAATGTTGTCCAAATTTTCATTTTTTCTGCTTTTGGTGTTGCATTTGATATCGAAATTTTAACCTGCTCTGTCCAAGCAGCCAAGGTTGAAGTTTCGCCATTGGATAAATCTGAACTTTCATTCAGATCTGAAAAATAATCAACAAAACCATACAACAGAAATTCAATACTGGACTCAAATCATTTTATCATTATCGATTTTTCTTTTTTTACACTCATTTTCACTTATTTCATAATCGGAAGACAAACCGTCAGGTTCAGTGTCGGAATAGGAACCGCTTATATGAATTTCATCATGTACAACTTCTGCAGTAGGAATTTTTATACAACTCGGGGGTAAAGACGACGATAAAATCGCAAGTCTGCACGAGTCACATAAATACTTCCCAATAAAAGGGGAATACAGATTTCAGATTTTTTTTCACTGACTTATGCTTATTTTTTCGTAGAGGATTAAAACACACATTCGGGGCCGGCATTATAGCGATTTCTTGAATATACTATTATTTCTGAATTTAACAATGTAAATATTCATGACAATATCAGCACATTGTCAAACAAGCGATTAAAAAAGGTTAGGTTCAAAGACAGACTCGTTTTGCAGGAACATATGTTGTGTTGAGGATAAGCCTGCATTGCGTGACTTGATGTGCGCGCGCACCTGCAAAAACCTGCGCAAACCCGTCAAGTTGGTAAGCTATTGTGGATGCATAATTACCGTACCTGCTCAAAAATGTACCTAAGTGACTATTCTACTTGACAATTATTCATCTATATTAGTAACATGAGGTTTTCTTCGAATGCTTTCAAAATTCATAACGAATATGTACAAAATTATACTGTTTATGAAGGAATGGAGGCATAAATTTATCAATAAAAACTATATTTTTAGCTTGTAAAGCAATTTTCACCTTCAGTAGTTAGTGAAAATTCTTAAAAACCCAAAGCTCATCGAGTAAAATAGCATTATGCACACGGATATGAACATGCTCCTGTACGGAGGCGCTTATAACGTGTTCGCGCTTGCGTCCGTTCGGTGAATATAATAATCATAACATTTTTTCCAAATGAGTCTCATTTTTTTT
>NW_016218579.1:0-1578 GCF_001687245.7 Rhagoletis zephyria | reverse complement strand
TCACTTAGTGCAAATTACACCAAATTACTACCTCTTTTTTGTACAAACAAACAAAAAAGTATATCTATTTCTTATTCAACGGAAGCGTTCACTTTTCAGTCTATTTACCTTTTATCACGCAATGAACTGGTGGGCAACTTTTACAAGGCAATTCATTTTTTGTTCTCTTCTTACGAATTTGCGTACGCAGCTCTTCAGCTTTCAATCAATACTTTTGAAAGCTTACTTAGTTAATTCTGACGTTTTAAATTTTACTATTTTTGTTGTTAATTTTTTTTCCTTCTCTCAGCACTAAACGGTACAACGGAACAGCAGCAGTCTAAACTCTAGAAAGTAAAAAAATCCTTGGTTTCAGAAGAACCTATTACTATTTTTTAGACCGCATTAATAATTTAGCTTTTCCTTTTACCTCAGCGCTTGCCTGAAATTTTCAAGTTCAACTATTCTTTTTCAAACTTACTATCTCTACGCTGATTCCTTTCCAGAATGAAAGCAGTTTCTGAATGACAAACTGCCAATTGTGCTCAAAGTTTTTGTTAATAATAAGCACATATTGAACTTTACAGTTTTTTGTTTGTGAACAGAAACAATTAGCAAAAAGTATTTCTTTCACTAGAAGTTGGTTAATTAACGTTTTGCACGACGAAGAAGAAGAAGGAGGAGGACAACTTCTTTTCAACGCACCTAATTTGTCAAAAGTAAAAAAATTAAAAACATTTGTTCACTGACTGACTAAAAAATAAAAGGTAAATTGATATTGATCGCAAATGCTCTTTTTTTATTTCCCCCAATCCAGCTTTCTTTTCCCTTTAACTTTGATAGTAGCGGTACTACTAATTAACAGTGAAATTGCTTCAGTTAGAAAAGTGTAGAATTTTAAATTGCAAAACTCAAAAAAGAGTAGAGAAAAGTTATTAAAAATTCAGCGTGCTTCTCCGCTGCTGCTCTTCAACTCTGCTCTTCAACTTGACAGCTTTTACAATAGCATTAAATTCCACTTACTTTATATAATATTTTTAGTCTGACACAAAAAGTGAAGAAAACTCTACAGAACTATGTTTTTTAGTTTTCTTTCTCTTCTTCTGTTTATTTGAAAAGTCAAAAAGTGCAGGAGCAATTTGCAAAACAAAGACTAGTAATTGCAAGTGAACAACAACTACAGCAGTAATGGGCAATTTATAATTTCCACTTCAATTAAAAGGCAAAACAAAATAATAAATGACAGCACTTTTGAATATTCAGAAAAGTTATTAGTACAACGCAATTAACTTTCTGACAACTTGAGAAGTGAACAGTTTTTTACAGTTTGGCGAAGGCCTAAAAAACCTATGCATTTGAACTTTTCCCATCTTGTACAAACTGCTAAAATCTCACATAATTTTCATAATTTTTTCTTCAAATACCATCCAAAATAACCTCAACAAATCAACCACAATGTTCCAGCACCATCCTCACTACCAAAAGGGAAACTTCATTCCACTTCTCCTTCCCTTATCATCCTTTGAGTACTGTTCCCGAAAGCAGGAACAAGTGGCGGCGGAAATGCAGAAGACACTTCACGCCGTGGTCAGCGAGGTG
>NW_016218578.1:0-1578 GCF_001687245.7 Rhagoletis zephyria | reverse complement strand
TTACACCTACCGTCAATTTTTTTTTACTGATTTTCGGCATATATATTATACCAGTGGTATACAAGTTTTTTTGTTTCTGANTATTATACCAGTGGTATACAAGTTTTTTTGTTTCTGGAACATAGTATAAACTCCGTTGGTGTAAAATACGTATTGGTATTGGCTCAAATCATACACCATAATGGTAAAGAATTTACATCATATTCTAGCATAAATATATTTTCATGAGTGTGAAGAGTACAAAAGGATTCGAGGAATAAAATTTACTACTAATCAAATTTAAAATTAACTCAGACATAAAATTTACACCGAAGCTCCTTTTTAATCTGCGCGACTTGGAATTCTTTTTATAAATCTCAGCATTCCTTTTCGTAATATACAGGCAAAAAAATCGCGAATATATATGAATGTGAGTTCCTAATTTAAAAACGGGTTACATTCTGTCGAGTGAATTTCGATACTACCTCCTCTAAAACTCGAGCGCCTCAAAATTTATAAGGATTTGAAGATTTTGAAATAAATCTGGAAAAACTTATATTTTGAAAGCAATGAATTTTTCGCCATTATAAAATTTTTAAGAGATGCGCTCTTTAAAAAAGGTTCGAAAATACACATAAAGTGGCATAGTTGAGCCGATGTACATAATGAAATTGAAAAACGTCTGTTCAATTAGAGTCACTGATGAGCCTTCGTCCAAAAACGCATACGTGTCGACAGAGGAACCATTACAATAAACTCTGATCGGAAAAATTCTGAAGCGCGACCCGACCGACTATGAGCATTCACAATTTCACTTCGTTCAAGTGATAAATTTATGTTTTTGTGTAGCAATGGGTGGTGCTTTGCTGTACAGCCATTAATACCGCACTGTTTATTGGAAAAGCACTTACGCCGATGAAGATTTAGGCACTGGCGGCACAATTTGCTTTTCTTCACCAAACTCCACTTGCCGTCTAAATTCAGTGACTGGAACTCACCACAAGTTTGTATTTTGTGAGTTTCGCTCTTACACGCAAAACAAGTTGGCTCTACAGTGTCAATTTGTTGATGCGTGTTTACCAACGCACTTTTCTTACACATCACAGTTGACACGACTTGACTGGCTGCAGCAGCTATGGCATATATCCAGTCGCTGAACGCTTTCACTATAGGGACTCTAACATCTTTCGGGTGCATAGCCCAATTAAGTTTATGGCTATTTGGCAATCTATCCACCAAAGTTTTCAAGAGCAAAGGGTTATTTAATTAATTCGGCATATTACACGCCTCCATCGTAGAGCAAATATTTTGGATAGTTAAAGCGTATTCGATAATACCATCTAGCTTGTNCACGACTTGACTGGCTGCAGCAGCTATGGCATATATCCAGTCGCTGAACGCTTTCACTATAGGGACTCTAACATCTTTCGGGTGCATAGCCCAATTAAGTTTATGGCTATTTGGCAATCTATCCACCAAAGTTTTCACGAGCAAAGGGTTATTTAATTAATTCGGCATATTACACGCCTCCATCGTAGAGCAAATATTTGGGATAGTTAAAGCGTATTCGATAATACCATCTAGCTTGTCTTTTAAAGG
>NW_016218577.1:0-1579 GCF_001687245.7 Rhagoletis zephyria | reverse complement strand
CCAACTATTTTCCCTTTCGTTCAGCTTAAAACCATCTGTGTAGCTAAACGTGGATTCTCAGTTTAGGTTTGTGGCACCTTACCATCCATTCTTCTCTGCGATTTTAATCAAGAATTTGATGTTTAGCCTAGTTATGTAGTCTAATTTCCATAAATTACTTGGAAGAGTTTCTATTCACCTCACGTATTCGAATCTGAGGTCTCTGCACAAATTTAGAATTAATTCCAGAGCTTTGATCGGGGACCGTGGCAAGAATAGACGCTGATGCTGTTACATTTTGGCTCTGGGTAGATTATTGCTTAGCACGGACCACCTATTCCCTATTTCATGCCTATATCCTCTTGGCCTTCGAGTGTCCTCTTTAGATATCATGAGTGTTTTCTTTCANCATTTTGGCTCTGGGTAGATTATTGCTTAGCACGGACCACCTATTCCCTATTTCATGCCTATATCCTCTTGGCCTTCGAGTGTCCTCTTTAGATATCATGAGTGTTTTCTTTCACTTACATTCTAAAAAGTATTGCCTTTTTGTTTCTTGTTGGACGTACCTACATATATCGAATGAAATAAACAGGCTCTTGACCTATGGGCGAGACGAAATTATTTAGTGCATAGGCGATTTTGCCTAATGATTATTAATGGAATATATGTATATAATCGCCAGGTACTATTAATTCTAGTCGAGTTCTGCCTTAAGNTTAGTGCATAGGCGATTTTGCCTAATGATTATTAATGGAATATATGTATAGAATCGGCAGGTACTATTAATTCTAGTCGAGTTCTGCCTTAAACCGTACCTATGGAACTCGAAATGATCTTAAAGCGACACCCTGCCCAAAATTAACGGTAAGTATAATTAAAGTAACCCGCCTTTGAAGGTAATAAATAAAACACGCCCAAAAATTATCTTGCGAACGTATTAGTATAATGTCTGTTATGACAGGCTGCCGGCCGCAAACAAATCTTATTTTACTCCCTTCCTTCGCTCACCTTAAAAAACCGGTTTCATGCTGCATGATGATGACAGTGTAGAGGGTCTCTTTTCCCAGCAGTGATTACTGCTATTAAGNAGTATAATGTCTGTTATGACAGGCTGCCGGTCGCAAACAAATCTTATTTTACTCCCTTCCTTCGCTCACCTTAAAAAACCGGTTTCATGCTGCATGATGATGACAGTGTAGAGGGTCTCTTTTCCCAGCAGTGATTACTGCTATTAAGGAAGCAGTCGATTGGCGGTTGCTGTGCGCGATGGCCGTAAGGGAGGCTTAGGAGGATGCGGTTTCGGTAAGAGCGATGTCGCGCGGATTCTTACGAACTAAATTCGCTCTTAACGAAATCGCAGCCTAATACTCGTCTCTAGGCAGACAGACAGGCGGCAATCGGAGCCTAGCATTCGCTTGCGCTTCGTTCGATACTAGTAGTATATGTCTGTTTTCTCTTACGGTCGTCTTTGAGTGTTAAATTGTACGAATTAGTGATCTCGCAGGAAACTGTGTGCTGATATGAACTCAGCGAACGTAAAGCGCAAACCAGGCCATCCGCTACTGCAAGATCTTTCTGACCGAGGATGGACTGGAGG
>NW_016218576.1:0-1579 GCF_001687245.7 Rhagoletis zephyria | reverse complement strand
AAAAGGGGTGTAAAGGAAACATGATTGCCTATTTATATAATTGATTAGGGCGAGTAGAAATTCCAATTTGTCTCAAATGCCTTGGTAATAGTGTAAATATATTAATGTATGTACTTATGTGCTTGAAACTACTATTAACTTACCAAATGATTCCTAATCTTGGACAATACATGTTTGACTTCATTCACTACGATTTTGAAAACTGACCAAATCGGCGTGACCAAGTCCATGGTACGTCCAATATTACAAAAAAATTCGGACACATAAAATATTTTGAAATTAATCTCGTCTCATTTTTTGTATTTTTCACTTGGTTGCTGAAGTAATGAAGAATTGAAAATTGATAAGGGAAAATTATCGTTTTTGTAAGATATATCTTAANATCTAATTGAAAAATGATATATGAACGTTATATATTAAATTTAATAACCTTTAATTGGATATATCGTCCTGTTTATAACAATTAACGCATCGCATCGATATTACGAGCCAAAGTTTCATTTTCAAAATTCATAAATATAAGTTTTAATAGAATAAAGATAAGTTTTCAATTTAAATTTAAATTTTAAATCTTTCGTGACCAATAACTATTGGCTTAGACCTATGACAATATAATATTACTGTTACAATACCGTCAAATGCCTTTAATTTTCTCCTATACAAAATCGATCCAGCCTAATGTAAATATTAAGTACAAACAAATAAAATTATATTTGCTGTAGGACTACCGCACTGTGCGACAATACTTCTCATCCTGCAAATGCAGCAAAAATTTGTGATTTTCTGCGTGATGGTCTTTGCATATCGCTCAAATTTTGGACATCCTTTTATTTCTTACTAAAGCTGACTGAAACAATTTCTTAATTTTTTTTCTTAAAAATTATTTGCATGGGGAGTATCTAAACAAACGTCAATGTATATATATATATTAAAGTGGTACAAAAAATAAAGTCTTGATTTTAATCCTCTAACACCCTAGGATTGTTCTGTACCGAAAAAACCTGTTTTTTGTTTTTGTTTTGAAATCAAAAAATATTTAAAGGTCGTTCAAAGCGCCCAAAACTTTCCCTGTATTTTATATGAAAAAAAGAATAATTTTCCGTGGAAATAGAATTCTTGAAAATCATTACTTTTCGATCGGAAAGCTTTGTATATTTTCGGGATACTTTCAGTTTTAATATTAGATAACTATTTTTTTTAGGACAGCTAAAAATCCCCAATAATGGCAAGGGAGGCGGGCATAACAAGTCGGAAGAATGAAAAAAAAAATATTAAATATTCATTCGGGTATTATTATTGATGACAAACTGAGTTTTATGATAAAAAATATTGATATTCAAGAATTCTATTTCCACGAAAACTGGTTCTTTTCCCATATAAAATATTTTTTCAAGGCAATTTAAATTTTTTTTGCCGAACGTAGGGGTTTCCTTTCTAAATTTCCAGTAGAGCTATTTTAAAGAAAACTTTTTATTATATTCGAATGTATATCACCGAAAAATGTAAAATTGCTATCCCTAGGTTGTGCAAAAAAAAAATAATAATTTTTTCGAAATAGCCTTGCGAAAATACTTTAGAC
>NW_016218574.1:0-1579 GCF_001687245.7 Rhagoletis zephyria | reverse complement strand
GCCACCAACTGAAAATACTTAGTTGGAAACAAATTACTTTAAAACAAATACAGAAGGCAAATAATAACCAACTCGTTAATTTTTTCTTTCTGTTTTAGTTATCACTTCGGCCACTTGTTTTTAATTCTTTGCAATTGAGAGTAATTGAACCGGATAACCGGTTTCAGTTTTCATAGTTATCATACAATGGAAAATTGAAGTCATAACCAAAAATTACAATAAAACTATTAACAGTAACGATAGCTTTTATTTAGAAAAGATCAAAGTAAACTAAGTTCATATATTTTTTTAGATTATAAGTAGAATAAATAAAAAACAGTGAAAATCTCACGTTTGGTCTTATATTAACTTTTTTTTTAATACTTGTATTGCCGCCATAGGGTAGACGAGTGCTTTGATGTGCCTACTGCTACACTTGAGGTCGATGATTTAATTTCTGGTCCCAGCAACATCAAAAAGATGCCACTTCTTCGTAGCAGGAGTAAAAGTGTAGATCTCTCCATTTTGAGGTTTCTCTTAAACTGGAAAAGGCTTGAAAACTTCAAAAGACTCTAAACTTTTGTTGAGAGGTGAAGATTTGTATGGAATGAAAAAAAGACGGTTTGTTTGATACAAAAATTCGGTTTATTCTAAATATATTCAAAAACACCGCTTATAGATATAAAAAAAAAATAACGGTGGAAACCGGTTGGGCTGAACCGAATCAATCACCCTAGTACAAATGTATGTATGTATTGAAGCATGTAAAGCACACATGCTCACGTTTCTCAGCGTCACCGCTTTTATTTGCAATGAAAACAGGCAGCTCCCAGTGCTCTAGTTCTAGTACTTTCAAGTGAACCAGTGAGGTACTAGTTCGGTTTGCAACATATTTAACCAAATAGTAGCTTTTTTCCATAAGAAAAATTTTCTATCCGCTTTTGAAAAAAATTCTTTGGAACTTGTTCGGGTTTTCACTAGGAATGTTAGTCCCGGGATCTCGGACTTCGTAAGGTCCCAATAATTCCGGGATTCTTAGCAAGTAATCCCGGCATTTTCGGGAATTGTAATTTGAGCTGATGGCGATAATAGAAACTCATTTTCCTCGACCAGTATTGGCTTTTTTATTTAATAATTAATACTTTTTTATAAGTGTCTAGTTAATTATACATATAAAACCGCACGATAGTTAATTTTGAACACAAATATGAATATATTCGCGAAACCATGGGCCAAATATAGTAAAACTGCGTTTTTAGTTTTTCACTCTGACGTCAACAGTTCAGAAATGTTTTAAAAAATTCAAATAAATGTCAAATTGAAGAGGAAATCCTGTAAATATCAAACAGATTCAAGTTTTTGGTGCAGCAGGACTAGTAAGTATTGAAAATGTCCCTTTAAAATTTCTGCCTTGAGATTTCGCAATATTTGTTTTTAAAAGAATTACATGTTAAGGACTTACATAAAATCGATAACCCCCGAATTTTGTCCTTCTAACTTTATCAGCTTACAAAATGACCTATTCGCCCTAGTGAATCTAAAAAGTTGTAATTTTTTTAAATTCTAAAGAAATTTCCTCTTGCGTTTGGTACAAATTTTT
>NW_016218573.1:1431-1579 GCF_001687245.7 Rhagoletis zephyria | reverse complement strand
CAGTATAATATAGCCTATGCAAATTTTTAAAGAAACTTTTCGATACTAAATTTTAATTAAAACAAAATGTCGAAGTCAGCTTCATATAGAAACAAAGTCTTCGTTAGTTATAAGAAGAGATTTTCTTAAATATAATACCTTTACGGCA
>NW_016218573.1:0-1370 GCF_001687245.7 Rhagoletis zephyria | reverse complement strand
ACAACATACTTTCGTAAAAATTTCGAGCTTTATTAATATTCTTTAGTTTTTAGCCCATTCAATTTTAGTATAATAAAGTGCAAGTTTAAAGTAGCTGGGACTTACCGTTGAACTTGGCAATTTTGTTTTGTCGACGATGTCAGCCATTTTCTTCCATACGAAGTGTGTTCGACGATTTTTTTATATGGAGGAAATTAGCAACACCTTCATCAAAGAAATCTTAAAAAACTTAGTTATATTAAAATTTAATGGGCTAAAAACCGCACACTTAAAATAAATCTACGAAATCGAATTAAAAAGTTCGAAATTTTTACGAAAGTGTGTTAGTTTTTTTTTAATGTTGCACAAAGTTTGAACCTTGGATTTGTACGGCATTTCTTAAAATATAAACAGTATTTAAAAAAAATAATTAAAATTGAATAATAATAAGATAAATGGTCAAATCTTGTCGTAAAGTTTTGATAAGCACTTGAAATTCTATTAAAATGTCAAATTTTAGTACTGAATCCAAAGAAAATGTCTCTTTTATCCATTAATAATAACTTAAATATGCTTTTTGTTAAGATGTATACCTGAAAATGTGTACATACATATTTGGGTTAAATGCAGTACATGTGCGCGTGGAATCAATTTGTAAAAGTGTAAAGTACGTAAACGTATGTACATAAACAATAAAACTTTCTCGTGAATACCATAAAATCATTGGTCTTGAAGGGAATATACTAAGAAAATATATGAGCGAATTAAAAAGTATATACAATTTATAGCCGAAAAGTACATTTTTTGTATAGATTTCGTACTGAAGGAACAATTTTATTTCCCAACACTGATACAGAATGTAAACAAACACAGGGTTGCAAGGAAAAAAAGTTGAACGAGCTCAAAGTTGGCTGGCGACCAACTTTGTTGAAAGCGATTAGTTGAAAGGCCGTTCGGACGAGGCGATTTTTGCTTTCAACTAAAAGTTGCTTGTAAAATCGCCGCGTGCGAATGCCCTATTATGAGCTATGCAAGCGTGTCGAAATTTTCGTTGAGTATCGAATTTGTTTGTCGAACAGAATTTTGCTTTCGTTGGTGTAGCGAAATGTTAGAAAATTTTCTAAATGTATGCTTTGCATTTGTTTTCTTACTTTTTGGCGGCTAGACACTAATTTTAAATAATTTGTATTAATTTCAAGCAGTTGTAACGTCGTGAATAGTAAAANATTTGTATTAATTTCAAGCAGTTGTAACGTCGTGAATAGTAAAAGATCGAAAGTCTGGTTTTACATATGAAAGAAAATCCCTATACTCTGTTGGCACGATTCATGGCACAATAAAAAGGTAGCAGCATCGTAGCAAATACAACAACTGCATGTATTTTGTTGTTG
>NW_016218572.1:253-1579 GCF_001687245.7 Rhagoletis zephyria | reverse complement strand
ATCAACATGGGTTCCGTAAAGTGCATAGTACAACAGCAGCACTTAACGCAATAAACACTCAGATAACGCGTGGCCTAAACCGAAACCGCCCTGTGAGAGAACTATTCTAGTAGCGTTGGACGTGTCCAAGGCGTTCGACACTGTCAGTCATTCAACGCTACTAGAAGATATAGAGGCCTCCTCACTCCCACAGGGACTCAAACGGTGGTCGGCGAATTACCTAAGTGGTCGACACTCGTCAGTAATTTTCAGAGGCCAAACTAGCAAGCCACGTAAAATTAAACAGGGGGTACCACAGGGTGGTGTCCTGGCCCCGCTACTGTTTAATTATTAGCTTCCTCAGCCACCACAGGGTGTTAATATAGTCTCGTATGCTGACGATTGTTGGATCATGGCGTCTGGGAATGGAATTGATGACTTGTGCTCAAAAGTAAACGGTTACCTCTCCGAACTTTCTCGCTTCTTCACTGCAAGGAGCCTTGCCCTATCCCCTGCGAAATCCTCGGCAACCCTTTTCACCACCTGGACGAAGGAGGTCAGACTGCCACTGGGTATTCACGTCGATGACGTAACAATACCGACGGTGAATAACCCGAAAATCCTCGGAGTTACCTTCGACAGTCTGCTCTCCTTCTCGGCGCATACAACCGCAATTGTCAACAAAGTACAGAGCCGCAACAATGTCCTCAAGTCGATGGCCGGCAGCACTTGGGGCAAAGATAAAAAAACGTTGTTGGGTTGGCAACATACAAGGCAATTGGCCGGCCGGTTCTGAACTACGCAGCGCCCGTATGGTCGCCGGGGACTAGCAGGACGCTGTGGATGAAGCTGCAGACCTGCCAAAACACGGCATTACGAACTGCGACGGGATGCCTCCTGATGACACCTCAACATCACCTTCACGACGAGGCCCAGATGCTCCCAGTAAAGGAGCATAACATAATGCTCTGCAAGCAGTTCCTCGCTGGGAGCCACAGACGTGGTCATCCCAGCGGGCAACTGCTCGCGGAAGAGTCCTCGCCACGGCACGTCAGGAGGCATCTTTGCGAACTGACAGACAAAGTCCAGAGGTATATTAAACAACCTCTAGACCCGACAACCTACCGACAGGCCCTGAACGGCATTCACAGGGAATCAGTCTCAAGTTATGTAGACTCCCGCCCTGTGAATACCGTTCTAGGCACACAACCATCGGACGTAGACGGGACAGACCCGCACCACAATAGCCCAACTTCGCTCTGGCTATTGCAGCAGGCTCAACAGCTACCTGAGCAGAATCAACGAGGATGTGCCCAACCAATGCCCGGCATGTGGAGATTCGCCACA
>NW_016218572.1:0-151 GCF_001687245.7 Rhagoletis zephyria | reverse complement strand
TGCCCAACCAATGCCCGGCATGTGGAGAGTCGCCACATGACTCCCGGCACCTCTTCACATGCCCTGAGAATCCCACTCAGCTAACGCCCCTGTCCCTTCCAGGGGAGTAGCACACTTCCTGGGCCTCCCCCTAGCTGAAATAGACGACAAC
>NW_016218571.1:0-1579 GCF_001687245.7 Rhagoletis zephyria | reverse complement strand
GAACAAAATGTGCGCGCTTGACTATGTAAACATATTACAGATGATAAGGTTTTCCTATGCTAAAGAGGAAATGCCATTGCAGTGGGATTTACTGCAGGATAATGATCATAAACATGCATCAAAACTGGTAAAGTAGTGGTTAAAGAAGGAAACAGTGCAGGCTATGGAGTGGTCGCCACAATAGCCAGCCCTCAACCCTATTGCGCACCTTTGGGCGGACTTAAAGAAGAGAATCGGGCCTTTTAAAGCCTGCAATAAAGACGAATTGTGGCGCCACATTCTAAAATCGTGGTATTCCATTCCGAAAAGAGTTTGTGCAAACTTCGTAAATTCGATGCACCGAATATGCGAAGAGGTAATCAGGCAATGCGGCGATTCAATAAAATGTTATCCCTCAGGATAATAGTGTAAGGTTGCCACTTAATTTCGATTCTACACAATTTATCTTAAACATCGCAATACGGATATCAAATGAAAAGTATTGTTGAGAACTTTGGTGGAAAATATTTTCCATCAGGGTTACCACGCTTCGATGTAATACAAATTTTTGGTTTGTTAATTTCAATCAGCATTTTTTATTCGCTCAAGATATGCACCATTCATTCCAGTGTATTTCAGAATGGGTTAGCCACCTAAATTTTGGAATAAGAAATTTACTTAATAGATAGCGAAATCCAATTTTTTTATTTGCAATATATTTTTTTAAAGCTATCAAATTCTTGAAAACTTTATAAAGTATATGCACTTCGGGCAAAGTTCGGTCAACCTGGTACTGGCTATAAATACGAATAGAATACGAGTGTCAAAGTGAGTATGAGTATGAGCATGAGTATGAGTATGAGTACGAATATTAATATGAATATGAATACGAATATAAATATGCGTAAAATACATATAAAAAATCGCATAGTTTCTGGAAGATTTTCTAGTGATTTGGGGATTTTTGGCGATTGTGATTACATTTAGCAAGTTTCTAGAATATTTGTACGTATTGAGATTTTTTAGTTTTTGCTTTTCAAGGAAACTTTTAGCTATGAACTACGTGTTATCAGAAACAAAATAAAAACTAGGTTAAGTTTTTCTCAATGTAAACTCTAGTATATGTCTAACATTACTTTGCCAGAAATGAAGTTTTATCTGGAAATAAAAGCCCAAAGTTAACAAAATCTAATTATAAAGCTTTCAATAAACTTAAATTAAAATGTCTGAAAAATTTGCCAAATCTACCAAAAAATTCTTACTTAGTGCAAGTACGAAATGTCTGAATGTGAAGTGTGCGCAAAAACACCAATTCTTGCAGCATAAGTGCAGCAATAACATGTGCACGCCCAACGTAATGCAACAAACTTTAAATATATTTCCAAAATTTCTGACACAGCCTACTTGAAATCTCTTACCAACAACGCACACATGTAACAAAAAGGCTGCAAAACTTCCCATCCAAAGAAATTGGTAGTAAAATGTGCCAAAATTTTCGAAAACCAGGCAGAATGACATACCGACAGACGTGCAAAGCTAGGAAATAGACAAGCATGCAAACGAAAATAGAAAGTTTTGAGAAGCCATAAGCAATGTGAGG
>NW_016218570.1:0-1579 GCF_001687245.7 Rhagoletis zephyria | reverse complement strand
AAATTTTACTGTTTAAAATATATCTATAGATATTTTGTATTTCATTTAATTTTTGGAAACATTTTTATGCATTTTTCATGTGCTTTTTTATAAATTTATTTTTTCTTTTTATTTGATTTTAAGTTTTTATTGTTAAGCATGAAAAATATTTATTTAGTTTCATTTAATTTTTATAAACTTATTTTGTTCCTTTTTTAATTTTTTGATATTCATTTTTAAGATAATTTTTTTTTTTAATTCTTAGATTTTATTGATAAAAAAAATCCAATTCATTTCAATTTAGAAATATATATACATATTTTTTTAATTGTAATGTTAAGTTTTAAGTTGTATATGTAATCAAATTTTTAGAAAATCTATTGTTAAACACCTCCTCGTTAGCAGAGCTTTCAATTAATATTTCGAAAGATAGGGGAACTTTCACGATAAGGTGAGTTGAAAGACAGTAGCCGGAATTGCCCTGTAAATCTTTTCGTTGAATCTGTCCTGAGCCAAAATTTAGTTTTCAGGTTGGTGAGCAAAATTTTAGTTGACATTCTTACACACCATGTATGTACGTAAATATATACCTATGTATATACATACTTATCTAGTTTGTCTAGATATCTATTTTTCTTCACAGCACGCCAGCTGCCGCCTTGTTCCACTTTATTAATTTTTCCACAAAATTAATTTTTCGTAAGAAATTAAAAAATGAAGAAATCATACTTTTGACCGTTTTTGATGGATGAGTTCTTTAGTGTATTTTTGGTACCATTATTATGATCGAAGTGTCACAACATTCAGCAGATTTCGNTGAAGAAATCATACTTTTGACCGTTTTTGATGGATGAGTTCTTTAGTGTATTTTTGGTACCATTATTATGATCGAAGTGTCACAACATTCAGCAGATTTCGTCTGCATCTTTCACAGTTTTTAGCAGCCTACAGCAGCCACACACAGCTAATTGGGTGCACAAAGGTGTATGTAACACCTAGCCGCACAAGGCGATCATCACCACACATGCTGGGCCACAGTAATCGCTCAACTGTCTTAAGAAAGCAACGGAGAATTGGAATACATATTTACAATTGGTTAGAGAAACAAATAAGACATTAAATGGTGTCATTATGTCACAACTGTGACATTTCGCAAACAAATCAATTAATTGGCATTATTTTCAAATCATATTGCCCTTTCAAATCTGGTCCCACCGGTGCACCAATGGTTTCCTCAAATTGTTTGTATGTATGTATATATGGACATACCTAGCATTTTGTTTGGATTTTTCACACACAAAAACACAGCAGCAGCACTTCCTTCGCTTGCTGATCATCAGCGCTTCCCCATTGTAGATTTCCTTTCCTTGGTTTCACAATATGACTTTGTTTATGGTAACTCGCGCTAATGTTATTGTTGCAAAAAGAGTCCGAACGGAAGACCTCTATACGTGCATACATCTACCTGCACAACACACTTCCCTTCCGGTAATTGACTTCTCATCAATGCACAAATTGAAACAAATATGGTTTGTATGTAGACATCTACATATATCGACTGAGGCAATATTATTTAAGTATATACACCCAGTTACTTACA
>NW_016218569.1:0-1579 GCF_001687245.7 Rhagoletis zephyria | reverse complement strand
GAAAGGTATTTGAGGAATCTTGATTTGGAAACACTCTCAATAGAATTATGCAATATGTAAAAATAGACTGAAAATATTTGAATTAAATGAAATTTTAAATAACTGGTTCGAAACGGAAAGCGTCTGGGAAAGCTTTACTAGAGACATTTTCTGTTAATGTTGTCACTTATCCAAATCCGGATAATTTAAATGAAGAGAGAGCTTACAACATCTTATCAAACGAAGTGATCATATTATCAACGAAGAGTTGGTATATAAATTACGCACTGAAAACAATTAATAAAGAACTACTGATATAAATGAAAAAATTATGAAAAGCGTAACGAAGACATAAAAATATCCAATGAAATGAAATAATGAAAACTTAAAATTGTTATCACCAGGGAACGGATTTTTAGGACCTAAAAACCTATAAAAAAGGTAAAATAACACAACGAAATAGGCTGCAAAAGGCAAAAAAATAGCGAAAAAGGCAGGAAAAGGCACTAGGTATTGCAAACAAAGCAAAATAAGGCACTAAAAAAAGACAGAAAATACGAAGAACAATCAAAAAAAACATTTATTTTAGAAATGTTTACATTACAAATAAAAAGAGATTTCTAAAATAAATGTTTATATTACAAGTAAAAAGAGATAAACTATGAACTAGTTTCATTATATGAAAAATTTTTACTTTGAATCTTTGACTATTTTATCCTTTCGAGTTTCTAATTCATAAAACTTTAATCTGTATAGTTGTAGTAACATTGAACCACAAGATGCATTTTGAAGTTTTCTGGTAGCATTTTCATTCGATTTTCGCGAAGAAAAGCCTTGAATGTACTAAACGTGCGCTCGACTTAAGTTGATACAAGTGGAGCCCAATTTAAATATGGAACGTTTGAAACGTTCATATTATGAGGAATAAGGGCGTTTTCCTTGCCCTTTACAATTATATCCACACCCCTTATTGCCACCAAGCCTACGCAAGCTGAGAAAACGGCTTTGAATTTTTCCAACACCAATTTGGCAAGAGGTCTCCGCGCTTCTATAAGCCGCATGAGCATGTGAATATTTTTTAATCTTAAAAAAAATTGTGAATGCTATAATCACTTTTTTAAAGGTAGAAAAGGCGAATATCTTAAAAAAGGCAACATCAAATGTGTATATATATAATCAGGGAAAGCTAAATCGTAGACATTCAAAATCGAATATACTCTATCTCTTTAGCAGAAAAAAAGGCAATTTCCATATAACCCGTTCCCTGCTAATCAGTCTGTTTTACGAAAGCCAAGTCAGGTTTACTCATTTTATTTACTGCCCTTACACTTTTTTTCACATTTGCAATCTTTTTACACTAGAATAATGCAATATTTTAGCTGCTATTAATTTCGCACAGAAAAAGCTATCATTTGACCTAATGTGCGGTGGTGAGAAATAACTAAGCACATACATAAAATGAAATGATTTCCCCTTTATATATTGTGGCCAAGAACGATAGAATACAAGATTGCGCCAATCGAGCTAGGAATAACTGGCCGTGACGTCAACAAACACCAGAATGAGAGAGCAAGACGAACTCGACAAGAAAAAGAGGAAG
>NW_016218566.1:0-1579 GCF_001687245.7 Rhagoletis zephyria | reverse complement strand
CAATTTTAAATTTATGTGGCCAAAAAAAGTATGTGGTAGCTAAATCTGGTCACCAAATGGCTAAAACGGCAGCACTGGTCTTATCACAACAAAGTCTCCAGCTAAAGAGGTTCGGTGTTTAAGGAAGAATTGTGAGTTATATTTCTGTGATTTCTCTATCTGACCCAGGGCATTCTCCCGGGTCTCTTATCTTCCAGGTATTCCGTCATCCCGTCAACTACACAACCCCGTTGGTTAGCACCAAAGAGTAATTCACTTGGCGTGCACCGCGATGTACTATGTACATGCACTTTTGTTTAGTGCACTTTTGTTTAGTGCATATTTTATTTGCGACAACTTTGTCGTCTAATCCGAATGTTGTATTGATTCAGATAATTTACTAAGCATAGCTTTCAACACACGGTTTACCTTCTCCACTTGACCGTTTGCCTGCGGAGACGACGCTGCAACCTTTACGTAACTAATNTGAGGTGAAGCATGTTCCTCTGTCACTAATCACTCGCCTCGGTCGACTATAGTAGCTAAAGTATTTTTCCAGCGAGCAACATATGTACTTCTTTCGAGCTGGAAGAGTTGACTGGGTATAGTTTCACAAACATCGTAAATGCGTCTATCATAACAGGAATATGTTTTCGCTTTGACCTGAGGGCGGGCAGCGGTCCGAAGTGGTCAAGGTGAATGGTGTTGAATGGTATTGGCCTTTTTGGAAAACTAAACATGTTATGTTCGTTATAGCGGGCTGGTGCTGAATAATTAATTGCATTTTATACAATTTTGTATGAATCGGTTTATCTTTTCTTTTATATGCTCGAACCAGTAGCTCCTACGGATTTGCTAGTAGCATTTTTCTACACCTAGATGACCGATCTTCTCAAGTATCATACGGATAACGTTTTCTTGCATTTCCCCCGGGACACATAGCAACGGAATAGACCCCTGGGTTTTCTTAAAAACTAAGCCGTCCTGAGGCTCGTAGCCTTGTACCTACCCCTCCTCCAACTTGCCCATCAATTTTCTAAGTCTTTCGTCTCTGTTTTGGGCGACCAGTATGTGAAAGTCTAGGTCATTTGGGTCAACAGTCGCAATTAGAGCTAGTTCCCGCGATTCGCCCTCGTTGTCGCCCCCCTGACCCTCCTTTTCTGGCTTCTTCCCTAGTCTGTGGCATTCGGATTGATGTGGCAGCGGACCTCGGACACAGGGTTGCTCAGACGTTTACGTATCACTTACATAGGGCTTCTGTTTAACAGGTTCTACCGGGTCTTCCACTTCCGCGTTCGTCGAGGGAGGAGGAGACGGGTATCGACTTAAGGCGTCAACATGACCGAGTGATATACCACTTCTGTGCTGAATTGAATAATTGAAGTTTTCCAGCTCTAGCGCTGATCTTGCTATCCGCGGCTAGACTTGTCTTTTGCAAAATGTTAAGGTAAGCGAGTTGCAGTCGGTGATAATTTTAAACGGGATTCCCTCTAGATAAATTCTGAACCGTCGAAGTGCGTGTATAATAGAAAGTGTTTTCAGCACGAAGCTATAGTATCGTGATTCGGCTGTCGTGGCTGTCTTCGAGAAGTAAGCTACT
>NW_016218565.1:0-1579 GCF_001687245.7 Rhagoletis zephyria | reverse complement strand
TCAATCTTGATAATTTATCAAGAAAATAGATTTAAACTTCTGTGCTAGAGCTGGGAGTTCTTGAAAAATAATCAAAAATTGACAAATTATAAAAACATTGAATTTATTAGGTGCACAGAACCGGGCTGTAAGTATATACATACATACATATTTGTTATGAAATATAGCAGTGTTATTCAGTATAGTTTTTTCTCACTGAAGAAGTGAAGATTTGGTAACTTTTGGTAACTTTTCTTAAGAAATTTTGGTAGAAAAAAATGTTGGCGAGTGGCAACCATGGTTCGGAAATGCATAACTCACCCACGTCCCCAAGCCGCCACATTCCTGATGTTTGCCCATCTTGTTTGTGTCGTATTGTTGTTTTTCTTAGAATCTTTGTTACGCTAATTGTTGTCAAAAAATGTGCATAAATTTTGAAATTTAATTCTAGAGGAAGACAATGTCGTCTCTGTAACATTTTCTTTGCAGCGTTTTGCAGCACTGCTGTTTATACTGTTGTTGCAGCATTTGTGTTATCAGGGGCGGACCCGGCAGCAATTCTTGGGAGGGGAAATATATTTTCAACATATATCGTGAATAACATACTAAAATAGTATGTACTGAAGTAGACAAGGCACAAAATTAATGTTCAGAAAAGTGGAAAATTTTTGGAATTTTTCAAAACTGTTAATATGTTTTAGAATTCTAAGAATTTTCTAGGTTTTATACGCAAGTACCATGAACATAAGAATTTTTCGACAATAGGTAATGTTTCACATCTTTACATTTTCGGATGGATTTCAGAGTAAATAAAATTCTCAAAATTTTGGAAAATATAAAAATTTCTAAAATCTCAATAATTTTGTACATTTCAAAATATTCTCATTTTACCAAAATTTCTAGAATCTCCCAGATTTCGATAGTTTTTAAAATCTTGGAAATTATCTTAAAAAATAAGAAAGCTCAAGAAATTTAATAATTTCATAAAATTCAAAACCTTGGAATTTTTGTTATTTTCTAAACCGGCGAAAATATTCAAACTTGCTGTGACTTTCAACTATGTAAAATAGTACCAATTCAAAAATACAACAAAAAAAGGTAAAAATTAAAAACTAAGTAATTTGAAAATTTTGAAAGTTCATAGAATTCGAAGAACTTATAGGCACTTTTCATCAGTGTATTATAATTATATGATAAAAATAGAATTTTTCAGAAAAATAACGAAATTAATCAATCATTGCGCAATAATGCGGACGCAGATACGGTCAATAATTGCGCATTTTGTAAGTGCCCCCTCCTGGGCCCGCCACTGGTATTATGCAACATTCCTTACGAACGAAGCGGACAACAAGTAGTGGTGAGTGGGTGGTTAACAACAAAGCAAAAAATGAAAAATAAGTTAGAGAAACCTGCGCACACTGACACGAATTTCCGACGCTCCTATAAAAAAAGTCTGCAGAATCGATAGGAAAGTGCCAGCAATGCACTTTTAAGCAAACAAACACACACGTGGGCATACATATGTACATACCCTGCAGCGCAGCCGCGAACCAGTGAATCAAATTTCTTGCTCCGTACTAGATATTTATCGCCAAAAACG
>NW_016218564.1:0-1579 GCF_001687245.7 Rhagoletis zephyria | reverse complement strand
TTTAATGCTCTCATCCCCTAGGATTGTTCTCTATCGAAAAAATTTACCCGTGTTTTTATTTCAAAATCAAAAAATATTTAGTGGTCACTCAAAGTTTTCATTCTATTTAAATGAGAGAAAAAACATTTTTCGGGGAAATGGTATAGAATTCTTGAAAATGAATTTTTTTCGATCGGACGTCTCTTTTTCTCCTCAGAAGACTTGCTATAATAATAACTTATTGCTTGTTTTACCATTTTTAATAATAGTGATTTTTTAGGTTATATTAAAAAATGGTTTAAAAAAATTGGGTGTTATTATTGAATGTATTATGGAGAAAAAAATTGCTGATCAAAAAATATTGATTTTCAAGAATTCTAAAAAGTATTTATTTCACAAAATAAAATAAATGGAAAACTTTGAGCGGTTTGATCGACCTCAGGAGTAGAATTTTTGTTCGGTGAAGAAGAATGCTTGGGGGTGAGATCATTAAAATTTTCACATAATTTGTTTTTGATCACCCTTATGTCAACATATGCAAACACGAACTTCGTTATTTTTTCTCAGCTTGTGGGTAACCGCGCTCTAACACTTATTATTTTTCTCCCGAGACCAACAGCAACGGAAATTATATGCAAATAACCCTTTCCCACTGAGCTAGAGAACACATCTACAAAAAATACCTTGCTACTTTAGTGAAAGTATTTAAGCATCTCTAAAGTACTTTGGACCAGAGTATTAAGCGCCTGCTAAATACATAAACTTTTTGTACTTTGATACCTAGCAGCTCCTAAATACCCAGGGTTTTTTTTACTTTAATATCTAACAGCCCCTAAATACCTAAGTATCGTTTACTTCAGTATTTAGCGAACTCCTAAATACCTAAGTTGTTTTTTTTTAATTGGGTATTTAGTAACTCCTAAATACCTAAGTCCTTTTTACTTGAGTATTTAGTAAACTCCTAAATAACTAGGTGCTTTGTTCTTGGGTATTTAGCAATGCCTAAATATCTAAATTTTATTTACTTGGATATTTAGACCTCTCCAAATACAATGTATTTGAGTATTTAGTACCCAAACTGGTACACACAAAAGTATTTACGTGTGCCCATCACTAGAAGAGAGCAGCGCTTTAAACGAAAATTTCTGAGGCTATGCATATATCGCCTCTAAATATAAATAAATAAATATTTCTCGACCGGTCTGGAGTAACCAGAACAATATACTAAGGATATTTAGAGTAAGGAAACTAAAGTTTTTTTGCAACCGATCTAATTTTTTTGGAGACTATTTTCCGAGTATGACTAATAGAGAATGCAATCCCAATTACATTACTTTTATCACTTCATCAACGCCGACTCTTCCGTACATCGCCAATGTAACAAATATGTATCAACCGGCCTCACACCGCTCGCAAGCACCGATATTTATACTCGTTTCTGGCGAACTGCCCACTGCCCACCATCACGTACACACAGGAGCGTAGGAGTGAATGATTTTGTTTAATTTAACTGGAAGTGCGCTACACAAATCTCAATGGACAACATTGCCTTTACGTTATTTTTGTTTTGTATTAATTTGCCCCCGCCTATTCGTGTATT
>NW_016218563.1:0-1579 GCF_001687245.7 Rhagoletis zephyria | reverse complement strand
CGCTCTTGCAAGGTGGGTTGCGCTCTGGTCGTGCCGGTGAATGGCGTTCCAACAACGCTGGTGGGTAGCGCTCTGGTGACCCTGGTATGTGGCGCTCTTGTAATGCGGAGAGTAGTGCTCTGGCCACTCCGATGTGTAGTGCTCCGGTGATGCCGGAGAGTAGCGTTCTCATAGTGGCCAACTTGGTGCTTTAAGCACTAGATTTAGTGCTTTTTGAAAATTAAAACGCCAAAAAAATTGTTTAGTGCCTAGTGCTTTTTTTAGTGCTCTTCTTCTGAACTCAAATTTCTCATAGATAACTAAAACATGAAATAATTTGAAATATTTAAAGCTGTAGCAGCACTGAATTTAAAAGAATCTACATTCATTTTTTCGTTTGTTGCGATTAGATTTTTCTTTCTCTAAATATACCAGTTTTAACCTGTAGTACCTAATTCGGTATTAATAAATATTATTTATTTATTTATTTTTTTACTTTTGTTAAATACAAACTGTTGTGAAAAAAAGTATCCTTTGGTACAAAAAAATTTGTGCTTTTAGTACGATAAAACGCTTTTTTCCCCAAGTTTTGGTGCTTTTTAAAACTCAGAAGTTGGCAACCCTGAGCGTTCTAGTTGCGTCGAGATCTAGCGCTCTCAGCAATGCAGGTGAGGCGCACCGATGAGTGGTACTTTGGTGGTGCCGGGAGTATCGTTCCACTCGCGCCGTTGGGCGGCGCTGATAAGTGGCGCTCTGTTCGTGCCGGAGAGTCGCTCTAGTGGCGCTGTTGACACCGCTTGGCTGACGGCGGTGAGAAGCGCTCTTGTAGGCGCTGTCGACGTCCCTCTGCTAATGGCGGTGCTGACTGCGGCCGAGCGGATGTCGCCCGTACGCGGCTCCACGAGAGGCTGTGGCGAGAGCGTGTGTAGCTTGTGGCGCTGCCACTGGGAAGGTGACGTCCAGCCCGACGCTCAAGCCGGTGCAGAAGAAATCACCCTACCAGCAGCTGTTGCAGAAGTGGAATCAAGCCCGACGCTCGAGCCGGTGCAGAAGAAGTCACTTCTTGCCAGTAGCCGTATGTTATCGACAGGGTACGAAAATAAACTGTACAAAACAATTCCCAATTGACATCGATCATCATATCATTTGTGGTTTTGTACAGTTTTGTACATAGTCAGAAACAAATTGTAAGATTCACTGTCATTTTCCCCAACGAGAAACGTTTGCTTTTCGTTTGTGACAATTGTACCATAGGGTACGTTTTATATGTATGCAAACGTTTCAATTACGTGAAAAATAATTTTTTCTGTAAATTTTCATATCCAATTCAATTAAAAAACATTTTTATTTTTTTTATTCATTGCAGCCATTCGTTNCGTTTTGTTTTGTATTGTACCGAACTGTTGAAGTAATAAACGAAACGAAATAGTAACGTACAATATAGTTCATTTTCGTACACTGGTTCACGACCACAGTCTCGTACTGACTGAAGTAGAAGAGAGGGCGAGATCTACGCTTGTACAGCTTAGGCCAGATATGTCTTAAAATACCTCCATGCCTGGAGATTTGTAGGGCTGGAAGGACTTTATGGCCCAGTCTA
>NW_016218562.1:0-1579 GCF_001687245.7 Rhagoletis zephyria | reverse complement strand
AAAAAAAAAGTTTTTGCACCAAATAGAGGAAACTGTAAGATGCAGCAAAACCCTTTTAGGGGTTGCAGTTAACACTTCTATTTTCGAAAAAGCGATAATTTCATAACTTTCTGAGTCCCACACGCTTGCTCTGTGACTAGCCTTGCGGTACTAAATAAATTTACCACCATGTAAAAAACATTCTGATTACCCATTTTCGACCTAAATTTTACTATATACTTGAAAGACTTATGGAAATGATGATATCCCACAGCAATTATATGATGATATCCCACAGCTATGACTAGATTACACAAACTATCTAGAGATAATTTGCAGCTCAATTATAAAATAAAATAATAAATAATAAAATTGTTTTTTTTTTCTCCTTCCATAATCCATCATCCCTTTTTATTGATGACGATCACTTTAAGCGGAAGGTGCCCACGTGTAGGTGGTTGAATTATTCGAGAATGAAAATGAGGCTGGCATTGTCACCATCCAAGAAGTTCGATAGACGAAGAAAGATAAGAAGCACCTGGAGCCTCAGAATGTCTTCTACATACAGCTGTTATGCAAAGTAGCGCAAACTCGGTGTTGGATTTGTGGTGGGGGAGGGTTCTAGTGGCCGAGGTAGGGATCCACATAGGAAAAACACAAAAAATATAATCCTAAGCAAAAGCAGATGTATGTATGTAAATAAATAAATAATGATTGATTTGGCACAATAACACATATACTTAATGAGCACATTAAACAAGAAGAAGAAGGAACATAAAAAGGGAAACTCGAAGCGTTTAAGTAGCGCGAAGTGAAAACTGTGTCACTTTAATTCAGCAGAGATTTTCGTAAATTTAGGTAAACACAAAACTCATAAATACAAAAAATAAACAGCCGCTGATGACTGAGTAGGTACTGGCAAAAATTAGCACAACTTAAGCTAACAATGTTGAAATACGAGCGCATAAACGTTTCCAACTGACTTGAGCTGCACATAAATATGCACAAGTATGTACGTAATTTCACACTCACACCGATCAGCGACAGCGCCACAAACACACAAAATTTCCAAATGGGGCCATTACCTTCATTAATCGTTTGTCACTATGAGATAACTTTCGCACCTCACGATGCCACAATTTCCCACCCACCTATGCACAAATACATACATACATACATATATTCCTAAATAAGCAGTAAACCTTGACTCCCTGCGGAGGTGTTAGCGTCGTTGTAGGGGATCTTTACCGAAATTTATGTGCTAGCGCGGAACAGGTGAAGCGAACGAGAGATCGTATCTCATCATCACGACCAATGACACACATCACATCAAAACACTTCACTTCACACCTTTCCAGCGGCAACAATGAGCATAGTCAACAACAATAGCAAAACATAAACCATCGCTTTTCCATCTACACCTCACATGCACTCACACATAAGGCGGCCCTTTGTGACATTTTGTCGGAAAAAGAAATGCAATACGAAAAAGCTTTCAACGACAATAAAAAACGATGACACCATCATAAATTCTAACATACAGAGAATTTTATGATGTGTAAAAATATGAGAGTGCAAAGGGAAATAGCATTGAAATGGC
>NW_016218561.1:0-1579 GCF_001687245.7 Rhagoletis zephyria | reverse complement strand
ACTAATGCATAAAAATCCTAACCTCAAAAAAATCACCCGTTATATGTACTCATTAAGTATGTATGTATATCGTGCGGTCACACACCCACTATAAAACTGTAATTCGTTGTGGGCGCACACTTTCAATAAAACCATAAAAAAAAACAAAAACTACAAAAAAAATCTCGCGCTAGAATCTACACTAAAAATTATAAATAAAATCATAAATGAAAATTGCAACGGCATCAAATTCAACAGAAATAACAGCAGCAGCAGCAACAAAAATTGTACACAGGTATGTACATAAATATCTACAATATGAACTGGCAACCAAGTGTAGCGAAAATATGAAAATAGCAGCAGCAACATTAAAGGTCTATGTTAAATTGGTGGTGGCAATATGAAAGCAAAAATAGCAGCAACAACAACAACAAGAAAGAACTTAAAAAAAAATCAAATGCAAGCTAACAGTAGCAACAAACCGCACAAAATGAGTTGCTCAAGCAATTTTTACGCTACGCCTGCGCATGAGCCTGCCAGCTAGCAATATTTAGTTTATGTGCATATAATGGCAATAACACAACACGGAGCGTGTAAATCTCGCCAGGTTACTGTGCTGCATCAACGAAGTCGGTCGAGTCAGCAGACATCAAAGCTTGAATATCCGCTTGCTTGAGTTTGCACAAACACACACACAGACTCATCTATTTTCGGCTTCTATTTTTCTATGCTTGCGCGTGGTGCTGCAGCATACATATGTATGTCCCGCTTGGTTGCAAAGTACAGAGCGGGCGCATGGTACAGTGTATGTATGTATGTATGTAGTTATGTGGCTGTGTGCGTTCACATGCATCAGCATATCTATCGTATTCATAACGCGTAATTGTTACACCCTGATTACGCGACCGAAACGATGCGATGCGATGCGCTGTGCTGCGCTGCGGCTGTTGCCATTTTTCGTGTAGTCATCATGGCTTTTTGCTTTTTGCTTTTATTTTCATTTTCATTTTTAGTTTTTCATTTTGTTTTCCTTATTCTTCTATGTTGGCTGCACCTGCACACTCTAATTTGTATGCTGCTGTTGGTAACGGTCGCATACATACATACATACATACATATATACAAGCTTAAAAAACATATATCTAGCAAAGCCTCGGTATTATATTCATTGCGGCAGCTTAAATTGCAGCATTTCATAGCTGCAGGCCTTTGCTNGGACAGTTGTTTTATATGCGCGTGTATGTGTATGGGGTTTGTTGTTGCTGTGCCATTTATGTGTGTGCACGGTTAATATACTCCAAATGGCTTTGCTTCCACACCTCGAACACACGTTTTGAACCTCCTCTTCAGGTGCTTGCTACGCGAGTAGTTGTTGCTGTTGGAAATTTGTATCTGACTCGCTATGTTGCTTAGAAGAATTATCGTTTTTTTGCTAAGGAAATATGAATATCCCATTCATGAACATTTTATGTGAAACAGTTTGCATATGGAATATTGAAGGGAATATAGAATTGTACATTAGAGCGTACCAGAAAAAACATCGCCATGCATCCCTGAGTCTTAACTTCTTTTGTTCTGAGTTTCGAAACTTCTTTTTTGG
>NW_016218560.1:0-1579 GCF_001687245.7 Rhagoletis zephyria | reverse complement strand
GGGAGGTCTTAGCGTTATGCCGTTCGCCTGTTAGCAGTACGATTTTTAAGAATTTAATTAAATTAAAAAAAAAAATATATATATATTTTTATTCTTAAAACACTAAAAACTAATAAGCAACAGAAAAATAAATTAAAAAATCAAAATAAAGCAAATATAAAAAAATATTTAAAAAATTAATTGAAATTAAAAAAAAATATATATTTTTCTTTTTATAACATTAAAATCTAAAAATTAAATTAGCAAAAGAAAAAAACTTAGTCAGAAAAGAAAAAAAATATTTAATATAAAAAAATTACAAAAATTAAATATTTTTGAATGTAAACAAAATCTAAAAATTAAAAAAAAAAATAATTATTAAAACAAGAACTTAAATATAAAATGAAATAAAAAAATATAATTTTAAACAATAAAATCTAAAAATTAAAAAAAATAAAATGAACAAAAAAAAATATAAAATTAAATAAGTTTCTAAAATAAAATGAAGGCAAAAAAAATCTTTCTTTTATAAACAAAAAAAATCTTAAATTTCAAATAAAATTGAACTAAATAGAGAATAAAATATTCAAAAAGAATTAGAATAGAAAAAGTATTCTTCTTCTTAAAAGAAAACATGCGAAGAAATACTTGTAAAGATTTGTTAAGAAAATAATTCAAATATAGTTCTACTTACAAGATTTAGTAACAGAAAAAAATTACTGGGAAGTTAAAAAACGTCATTTTTTACAAAGTGAAATAGTGGAAAATAAGCAACAAGAATTAACAAGACAAACTTAGCACAGTGCGTAGGCAACTGGCTGAGTCAGTGGTGATCGTCGGTTCGAATCCTACTGAAAGAAGTCTGATGAGAAAATGTGGTGATTTCCGAAACAGCTATCACTTCTACCATTTTTTCAAATTATTGTTGCTTTTCCAAAATAAGTTTTCACTGAAAACGGCCTCAAGCTCAAAAAAATTGTTGAATATAATTAAAAAATATATATATTTTTATTCTAAAAACACTAAAAACTAATAAGCAACAGAAAAATAGATTAAAAAAAAATGAAAAAAAGGAAATATAAAAAAAAAATGTTTAAAACATTAATTGAAATTAAAAAAAAATATATATTTTAAATTATTATTTATTAAAATCTAAAAATTAAATTAGCAAAAGAAAAAAACTTAGTCAGAAAAGAAAAAAATATTTAATATAAAAAAATTACAAAAATTAAATATTTTTGAATGTAAACAAAATCTAAAAATTAAAAAAAAAAAATAATTATTAAAACAAGAACTTAAATATAAAATATATTTTTAAGTAATAAAATATATTTTTAAATAATAAAAAATATATTTTTAAACAATAAAATCTAAAAATTAAAAAAAATNAATTGAAATTAAAAAAAAATATATATTTTAAATTATTATTTATTAAAATCTAAAAATTAAATTAGCAAAAGAAAAAAACTTAGTCAGAAAAGAAAAAAATATTTAATATAAAAAAATTACAAAAATTAAATATTTTTGAATGTAAACAAAATCTAAAAATTAAAAAAAAAAAATAATTATTAAAACAAGAACTTAAATATAAAATATATTT
>NW_016218559.1:0-1579 GCF_001687245.7 Rhagoletis zephyria | reverse complement strand
CCTTCAAAGGTATATGCGAAGATTGAACGACATTCCTACTGAATATAAAACATCGTTTGCTCTTGACCTGACCATTACTGTAGTGATTTTATTAATGCAAACATGACGACCTTTGCTACTAATTTGGACATTTTCGTCTTCATGCGAGCTAGTGGCGATATGAAAAACAGTGTTTGTACCAAGCTCTAATAAGCCATATACCAAGTGCGGCTGCAGTGACATCTGAAGAACTCGGTATAATCCAAAAATTTTGCCGTAACTATACCACGCACTTGTACAGAAGATGGCAAAATTGAAGCAGGAACGAAAGCAGATTCAAAAAAAATAATCAAACATGGCTAGAAGCCAGTATTTCATGGCCAATAAGTGAAACTTTGGACTTTGCTACAATATTAATTCCGGAAATAATGGACGTTGAAGAACAACAACTAAGTTCGCTTACTCAAGAAGCTGGATCATCTACATCAGATATGAGTACTAATACCCGACGAACAAGGAAAACCTTTACAGATTTGGCAATAAACAAAAGGAAACACGAACTGTCCCCTTATTAGAACATGATGAAAAAGAGTTGCTGTATGCGTTCGTCGGAAAGCTGAAGGGAAACAACAAAATTGATTTCGCTAAGATTATAGAATATTTATCCAGAGACTCCAGAAAAGTAAAAGATGTCCACGATTTTTTATTCACATCTTTAAATAAAAAAACTGTTCCTGAGGATGACACTCTGGCTCTTGTGACGGCGTTAAACTTATCGAAATTGCATTATTTGGCGTTAAGGACCTTTTTAAGCGACAAGGATATAGTGGCTTTTCCTTTTTATCAAAAGTTAATTTAGAAGAAGAAGGAATACTATCCGCCACCAGAAGATATAACTATCACTGAATCAGGAGCACAGATAAAACTACAAGCAATTTTGGATTTAACAGCTGAAAAAATCATGAGAGCGGTGAAGTTATGAAACATGTTGGCAAATACGGGATGGATGGTGCATCATCACAGAGCTGTTATAAACAAAAGCCGGTCACAAGTGACATTACAAATGAGTCTTCTGCTTTTATGGTCAGTTATGTCCCACTGCGTCTTGTGCGTGGTGATGCTATCGTATGGGAAAATCCACGTCCTTCTTCAACAAACATCTGCAGACCCGTTATGTTTCAATTTAAACAAGAAACTAAGGAGTACATTCAGCAAGTGGAAGCGGAAATTAGCGAAGAAATAGCGAACTTGGTGCCCACTAAATCAGGCGGATTTGAAATTATTCACACTTTGTATTTGACAATGATCGATGGAAAAGTAGCTACGGCACTTTCGGAGATCCAGTCTGCTGCCACTTGCAATATTTGCCTTACCACGCCTAAGGATATGAACAACTTGGATCTTGTTTATAATAAGCCAGTGAATGTTGACATATACAAATATGGATTATCTTCACTTCACATGTGGATAAGATGCATGGAGTGTATTTTACACATATCACACAATATGGACTTCAAGAAATGGGCAGCTAGAGGTGAAGGTAAAGTACTTCAAAAAGCAAAAAAACACTTGACCCAGAAAGAATTTTTTACTGTCACGG
>NW_016218558.1:0-1579 GCF_001687245.7 Rhagoletis zephyria | reverse complement strand
AGTCGTACATAAACACCTAAAGGTGCAAAAATAAAAAAATATATGCAAACAAGCGCCTAAAAGGAGCAAAAATAAAAAAGCATTACTAACAAAAAAAAAACAAATTACTAAATCACTAACTAACATCTTATGAAAAAAAAGGAAAAAAAGGGGAAACATTCCTCGAAAAAAGATACTAACAAACTAAACTAAAAATAACTCACTAACTAGCAACAAAAACGGTTAATCAAAAAAAAAAAGCCTAATACTAACAAGTTAAACTAAACTAACAAAACCCTATTAACTTACTAATGCTAACTAATAAACTAATAATAACTGAAAAATTAATTGTCAGTAAATTCCACTTAACACCACTCCGAGTCCTCATACATCCCCGTCAAAACCGAAGCGACCCGAACTCCACTCACTAGTTATAGTACTAGAATTTAGGAAAGAGATTACAATTAAATTAGATACAAGTCATAATATCTGAAATGTTACATAAATTTTACNAAATCAATTGGATAGGATCGGCTTGGAAACGAATTGCCGGTTCTCCCGACGCGTCCGATTGGGATGCGGTACTTCGATCCCAGGATTCGCTAGTACTAAACAACAACCAACAGTACAGGGTAAATAAGGAAATATNGCGACCCGAACTCCACTCACTAGTTATAGTACTAGAATTTAGGAAAGAGATTACAATTAAATTAGATACAAGTCATAATATCTGAAATGTTACATAAATTTTACATATTTAAATCTTCAGCTTCAGGATAAGATTCGAAAAACCGTAGGATAGCATTTAGATGACATGTGAATTTCCTAATTAAGTATTGTTCTTGAAATAAAATCCGATAAATAGCTTTAGTTCATGGAATATTAATTTTGAAATGTAAATTTTTCACTAACTATGTATATTAGTTATAAGGATATTTGTACTTTGACTCCTAGATTCTGCCTCTGTGCGCCCGCACAAGCATACGTCCTATTCGATCTGCACTCGCCTGTGGTAACTGTACGAGACGGGTATGGCTGGATAGTCAACGGATACTTCAAGATAATTCATGTGATCAACCTAGCCCGCTATGAAGAAATCGCAAGTCGTCTGGAAGCCGAAGTCACCAGGCTGAATGAAACCAATGATATCACGGATGTCCTTGCCTATCACTTAGAGAAGGTTCAAATCCAACTTAATGAGCTAAAAGGTCCAAAACACTAAAGAAATATGCGTGAAATCAATTGGATAGGATCGGCTTGGAAACGAATTGCCGGTTCTCCCGACGCGTCCGATTGGGATGCGGTACTTCGATCCCAGGATTCGCTAGTACTAAACAACAACCAACAGTACAGGGTAAATAAGGAAATATTTAAGAAAACTCATGAGCTATTGCAGGTGGTCAACGGCATGGTAACCGTCACAAATGGCATCCTGGGGCATGACCACGTTATGAAACTATCAGAAGAAATCCTGCACAAAGTAATGATCTTGAAGGATGATGTCAATGAGTTTGTTCAAGCCTGTTAAATGGCCAAGGCTGGAGTGATTAGCAGCAACCTGCTAAACAAAGAGGAAATCAACGAATTGATCAGCGAAATC
>NW_016218557.1:0-1579 GCF_001687245.7 Rhagoletis zephyria | reverse complement strand
AAATGTTAAAGCTGTTTTTGATAGACTTTTTTGTGCTGATTACGAATCCCTAAGTATAAAGTTTCCATCAGCTCCAGATTTTGAGAAACACGTAGTCAAACTGTGAAAAAATCGCGTTTTTTTGCAATATTTGAGAATCTCTTGCAAAGAAACAAAAGGTAATAAAGCTATTCACTTAGGCCTAAATTACAGCTAGAATTCTCAAATAGTATTCTGAAAGTACCATCCCTGCACCTGGACTCGATGGTCACTTATAGTCATTTATTGAACAATAAAAAAATACTGCAAAATTGTGCTACTGAAAAAAAATATTTAGCCAAAAACCAGTTTTTGCTGTTCAATAAATGACTATAAGTCTCCTTAGGATCAACGTGCCGGATTGGCATTTTCACGAGTTGTAAATGAGCCTTAATTTAAGCCTAAATGGAAGGTTCTACCACCTTTTATTTAATTTCGGTAGGTACTCAAACTTCGACAAAACTGTTCTGAAACTGAAAACTGGCCGTTCAATAAATGATTATAGGTGACCATCAGATCAATTTGCAGGCATGGCATTTTCAGGGATAGTAGTCGAGAGTTTTAGCTTTAACTTAAACCTAAGTGGAAGGTTCTATTACCACCTTCTATCAGCTTCTCAAATATTGCAAAAAACGCCGATTTTTTGACAGTTTGATCTCGTTTTTCTCAAAATCTGGAGTTGATGGAAACTTTATACTAACGGATTCGTACAAAAAAGTTTATCAAAAACGGCTTTACATTTGCCGCAACAATTTTTTCCCCCATTTTTATTGGCCTGTGTTATTATTCAGCCTTATCGCGAGTTCCATGTGAACAAATATTCCCAAAAATTATAAAGCAAAACAAAAACAATTTTTCACAATTGGCAGTAAGGCCGATTATAGTTTATCTTACCATGCTCAATGGCGTTCACTCTTCTGTTGGTGATTTTAATAACTTCATCCAGTGTTACGAATGATGTTTGCAGCGATGCCAACTCAACCAAAAGTTTTACTGCGCTCTGATAGTTCTTCTTCAATTTAGCCAATTGTTGACCACCACGCGCTAAACCAGCCAATTCGTAGGTGTCAGCACCATCCTGGTATGATTCGAACACTGGCAGCGTTACACCGGCGACGTTGTCTTTCTTTGTGCGGATCTTGATTTGTGCCTTGGTCACATTTTGTAGGACCACCTGATTGAAGTCACCAGTGGTGAATTTGGCTTCGGCAAGCGAGAATGCAGCCTCCTTCATAACATCGCCCATAAGAGTTTTAGTCTGAAATAGTTGAATTAAGCCAATTAAGCAACGCAAGTCGCAAAGTTGGCAAAGACCTTAAATGCCTTGGCAGTAGTGTAAGTCACCCAGTAACCCAGTTAGAAATTCTATCACAGTCATGTGTAAAGTGGGTTGGCCTTTACGGCTCTGCTGGTAGAACGTACATACGACTTACCTCAATAATTTTACCCAAAATCATACGGAAACGCATTTGCAATGCATCCGCTTTCTTCTTGAGCAAACCATGACCCTTTTGTGCACCAGCCAGACGTGACTTCATCAACATCTGGGCACTGGAAAAAA
>NW_016218556.1:0-1579 GCF_001687245.7 Rhagoletis zephyria | reverse complement strand
ACTACCAATTTCGACGAAAAGACGGTAGCATGAGAAAAATCGTACATATGGATTTCATGAATTCATGAATTTAAATATTTAATTAAAATTCACCGAATCATTCTGTATACCTGCCTGTCATAATTGCAATTCTCAACTACTTCTGAAATGCTCGAAATTCGTACCGCGTTTAAGCAAAACGCCTACAACCGCATTTACTTTTCATATTTTTTTTGTTTTGCAAAAATTACAACAAATTTAAATATATTACAAAAGTTTATCAATTTATGACGAATCACATACAATAGCAACAATAACGCAGAAAACGAAAAATAAATTACACAAAACCAAATTGGCACACTGAACCTTCATTGTCCAATCACTTATCAGCGCAATGCAATGCAGCGCAACAACAAAAACAAAGGAAAGGCGAATTTCGTAAATTATATTTGTACATACATACATATGTATGTATGTGTGTATGTGTGTATGGTTTGTGCAAAAGTACGCGCACAATACATAACAACAATGATAAGGACAACAACAGCTACATTGCAGATATTTGGAAATAAATTTAGCTCAATCGACTGCAGATAATATACATACATACATACATAAACGGAAGCGCATTTGCACGCTTTGATGAAGTGGGTTACGTAATGCGCTTCGATTGTACTTAAAATGACACAACAAAGGCGAAGATTTCGANGAGCTTTTTTGAATACACTTCTTTTCTGCACTTCAAAGATACTTTTTCGAATTCAGACAAAAAAAAAATGAAGATCGAAATTTTATATTATCATTTTGATGTTATGTCTGACGGAATTCGAATTGAAAACAATATTTTTTTTAATGATACTTTATACCCAAAAGTAGTTAGTTGACATCTAATGCAGAGGTAACCGCCTTTGACTCTTTCGCGGTTAGCTATCCTCTAAAGAAAATATACAAATAATGGTGACCCTTAGTTCCTTCCTAATAAACTACAAGTTAACTTATAGTTAGATATATTTCCGGCGCGATTGTGAAAATGTATTGATATTTTCTAACAGACCAATTGTGGCAACTGTCGTTCGACCACCACCACAGTCTTTCGACAGACAATTGTCAATTCTGGCAACCATCGTGAATGCTCTTCGTTAACTTTCACAAGACTAACTGAAATATCTGTTAACGTTTTTCCGTTTATCTATCTGCAATAAGTTTTATATAAATTAAATTAAAAAGAAATTGTTGTTCTTATTAAAGCTAAATAACTAAAAATCAAGGGAAAATTAAAAAAAAAAAATAATAATTTAAAAAAGAAACAGTCAATTACGTTTCTAAAAATCTAACGCAATAAAATCTAAAAAATTTAAAGAAAACTAAATTTGTCAAATATTAATTAATAAGAGAAATAATAAATAAAAACAGCTGCTAAAAATTAAATTAAATAAAAGTAAATATATTTTTTTAATTACATATATACATAATCTAAAAAGTAAAAAAAAAATCAAATGTTTTAAAAGTCAAATGAAAATAGAAAAGTATATATTTTTTAAACAATAAAATCTTAAGATTAAACAAGTAAGAAAGTCTAAGTTCGGGCGGAGCCGAACAT
>NW_016218555.1:0-1579 GCF_001687245.7 Rhagoletis zephyria | reverse complement strand
AGCTAAGCTAATTCTAAGGAATCTTTGAAATGCCAATAGTAGCTTCATAAATTTTAATTTTAATATTTTGGTTTAATTGTTGAAAATTTTGCAATTGCCGCTTTTATCAATTTTCATCAAAAGAATGCTTTGCAATTAAAGTTTTGTTTATCCAATTGATATGATTGTGATCACCACAAAGCAGTTTAGCTTCAAATTTGCCAGTTTTCACTCATCCTACAGTTATCACCACTGACCAAACCCATTTTGAAGCCATAATTTGCAAAAAAAAAAAATTGTGGGTAGTTATGAGTCCGACCAGAAATCCGCAATCGTTCTATGGCAATAGTAAAATAAATTTAAATAGTTGAAGCTACATTTTATCCGCTTCTTGAAACATACATACATAAATATCTATGTAAATCACCTTCCTTTTTTAGAATCTAGCAGGTCCGCGTTGTTCAAAAGCACGCATTCGGCTGCAAGAACGTCGGCCCTGTTAAACTATTTCGTTTAGCTCGTCCCAGGAAGACAAACTACTTTTGCAGTCTTCCAGAAAGTCTAGTTCAAATATGATTGAATGTAATTTCTGAAGTATGACAAGAAAAATACCAGCATAGCCTGGTGATTTTTATGGTGAAAATAATCTTGCCATATTCACAATTTTAACTGTAAACTACAGTGTTTTAGACAACTTTAAGAATATTTTCCAAAATCAATTTGAATAAATCAATAAATCAATTTTAATAAAGGTAAAATAAAGGTAAAAAACCTAATTTTCTATACTGTCTTCATTTTTATGGTTACAGTTCTTTGGTCGAAAATATATTTTTTTTCCCCGGGAAATTTAGTTTTTTGAAAAAAAAGAATCCAGCAATGCTGGGTGAAGATGATGTTATGTCCCAGTCAATAAATTAGTTTAAAAAATGTCTGCAATATAGAAGAATTTTTTTTTTTTATCTAATAAAGCTAGGAGTACACAAATCGAGGATGTGGTCGTGTGTATATAAGTCTTTAACATAAAAGTCTTTTAAAAATAAACATTGGAAATTTTCCAGGATATTCTACAGAGGTTTCCCTTTTATTTAATACAAACTTTTATTCTTGTGTAAAATTTTTATTTTTAATTTTTTCCGAAATATTTCCAATTACTTACTTTATTTCATTGTTTTTGTAAAGAATATTAACTCATTTTTTTTAACTATTTGAATCGCACGTAGCGCATATTATTACTGCGTTGAGTGTCGGAACTGCTATGGGACAATCGGAGCAATCCTAACTCTTTGGAAAAAATTAGAAGAGCAGGAGAAAATATATAAGGCCATTTTACCAGAATTTATAATTATATTACGCGTAGCTCTATGTACATAAATATTTTCGTGGCAATAAAAAAAAATTGATATATAAAAATTTGGCACTCGCCTTTTGTTAAGTGTTATGACTAATCTTGGAAACTTAACACTTAGCAATTTAATGTACATTAATTAAATATATTTATGTTGATTTTTGGATTTGCACCGTATCGTTTGGGAATTTGGCTACCACATGCACGTACTCGAGAAATTCACAAAAACCAACAATGAAAGTGAAATAGGCCCGC
>NW_016218554.1:0-1579 GCF_001687245.7 Rhagoletis zephyria | reverse complement strand
TTTTTCTTGCTTCTTTGATTAGGTGATCTTGTATTTTTGGTTCATGTAGAAATATGTAGTTGAAAGCATAAAATTATATGAAATTTTTGAACTTTTTTGCAACAAATTTGGTTTTGATTTTTTTTTTTTTTCATGTTCAGCAAATATCTGATGTGCTCATCAAGAAGTACATAAGTCGGTGGACATCAGGCGTCGCTAAAGTTAAAACCATACAAAACAAAAACTACGACAAACTGAGTAAATAAGTTATAAATAGAGTACAATTAAATGGATATATTCTATTTAGCGGTGGGGCAGTAGGCCAAACAGCAAAACAAAAATATGGATGTATGTGTTGTGTGTTGTTTGTAAGCGCGAATTTATGGCCAACAGTTCCACCTGTTGACTTTGACCTTCAAATCTCGCAAGCGGCGACAATTAAGAAACCAGTAAAGCTGCCAAAAGCGCCAGTGACCAGCGAAAACCCACACAAACGAATGTGGTTAACTGATGATGAACAGGTTATAGTTGGCTGGGCCTACATAGAAACAAACACTCATACGCACAGAATTACGTATGTATGTACGTACATATACACATACTACGTATNAAGTAAATATTTGTTTGGAAAATAAACACACACATACAATTGTATACGCAGCTATTCTTATTATCCAATCTAATTTTAAATTACATATGGTCAAATTTATTGCTCCAACCAAAATTGAGCTGAACAGCGTTGAAAATACAAATTTGCATGTTCTAATATATGGCGTTTTCGAACCGGCTTCCGAGATGGACCGATCTTCCACTTAGCCGTCAATGTACAGTATGTAACAACTTGACCTAATTTTAGAAGATTTGTTTAACCCCCCGGTCGCAGTCTTCAGACAAATCGTTGCTCCAGCAATCGAATTCAACCCACGGTCAGCGATAAAATATCTGGCAACCCTATTTTTCAAAGTTGTTTACCACAAACCCACAAAAACACGAGCAGAATGCAAACAAGAACTGGACACATCCATTGTGCTGTTTGTGCGTGATGTGGTTATGAAACATAAAATAACAAATTTTTATATATAACAGATCGGATTATCAGTTATTAAAACACACTTAGTAAACTGTTTAAGTTAAATAAGAGTCATAGTGTTATTTTTTGAAGATTTCTGAAGGGAAATAGCCTTATTCGATCAAAAAATATTTATTTTTAACGATTTTATAGAAATTTTACGAAAAAATGTCTTTTCCCCATGTAAAATACATAGGAATCTTCAATGCTACGGCGGCACGGGTAAATATGAATCAATTTCAAAGTAACAAAATACAAGTCTCCTTATTTTTGATATTCTTCAGATCTGGGGAGTGGCTGAAGGAAGAAAATTTTGGGCCACCCTAATGTATAGGTATGTATCTATGTTAATGACCAGATTGAACAACTAAGTAAAATAACTAGTCGAGATAATTATGACATTCTGTCTTTCTGCATCCCCTACGTACCTAACTATACTTTCCTCCTTTAATGCCGCTCCCAACTTCATGACCTAATAGCTCATACTTAGTGGCACATCTGACAGCTGTGGCATTTGGCGAGAACGTGCAC
>NW_016218553.1:0-1579 GCF_001687245.7 Rhagoletis zephyria | reverse complement strand
TTTGTCTATCGAAAAACTGTGATGAGTTAAAAGACAGTTGCCAGAATTTTCCTGTTAATTTAAATCTTGTTTAAATTTTAATCTTAATTTTAATCTTAATCCTAATTAAATCTTAATTTTAATTTTAGTCATAACCTTAATCTAAATTTGAATCTTTATTTCCTTTTTGGTTGTTAATCTTAGCATTTATCTTAACCTTAATCTTAATTCTAATCCTAATCTTAGCATTAATTTTAATCTTAATTTCGATCCTAATCTTAATTTTAATCTTGATCTCAACTTTAATCGTGCTCAACCACGCCCGCCATTCCCTTCCTTATTTTCTTGCCTTAAAGCTTAAACCGACGGCAGCGTTGATCGGGATTACCTCGGACTTGATCCGGATCAACTGCAGTAAATTCCCGAATTGATACGGATCAACGCTGCCGTCTGTTTATGCTTTTACACTATGCAATAATGTCACCGTGTATTGCTAGTAATCACTCAATCGGAATAACCCGAGGAATTATCAGCAAAAATGCATGCACGCTTGGACGTTTCTTTACATATTTCTCGCACGACATGAATAACTCGCTCACTCATGGATTATTTTAGTAGCTATGATGGCAAGCTTTTGTTAACAAGTATATAAGATCAAAAGCACTGTGTTGAGAATTTTATAAATAAAAAGTAATTAACAATCAAAAAATATATGTATTCAATACGGTAATTTAGAAATCTTGAGCAATATTTGCCAAATAGAAGATGAAAAATTGAGTCAATTACGAATTTAATGCATTTGATAAAGAGAAAGTGAATTTTTTTTTGTGAAAAATACGCAAACATACACTTTGCATATGTACATACAATAGTATTTATACAAAATAGTGAAACTACAAAATAAAAGTTATTTTATTTAATTCTATTTTAATTTAGCTTTTATATTACCAGTCCAACTTCGCTGAATAAAAAAATGCTTCCAATTGATGAACTTTGGTTGGTCAGTCGACTAATTCTCATTTGCCTTACCTTCAGCAGATTTAGCGCTGCACAAATGTACTATGGTGAGTAGGCATAGTTAATGCCATCTTTTCTATTAGGCACATATGAAACCTAAAATTTCAATACCTTATAGAGGACGAANACTGCCTGTGCTAATGAAAGAAATGACCTTGAAATCGGCCGATGTTGGCCATTGTGGCTTTACAACTACAGAGGAGATAATCTGTTGTCCGTAAGTTTGAAACGCATACCTACACACACACTACTTATTAGTTAATAGCTTCATTTTCAATACTCTTTCAATGCTAGACAAGCTCCAGCACCTGTAGCAAAGGCACTGCCAAATAAATTAGAAGATATCTTCAAACCATTTGAATTTCGTGCGCCGCAAGAAGATGAAACAACCACAAGAACTATACAACCGATACCAGCAAATTTTTGGTTCTCAAATAACTTAAAGGAGAGCAATAAAGACGGAGAGAGTGCTAACAGGAGTAAAGATGAATACACTCCAGTTATTTGGCCAAATGTTGACAACTCCGCGAGAGTAAATACTATATTCAATGGTAATCAAATTTCGAACCAAAGACCCTTAACG
>NW_016218551.1:0-1579 GCF_001687245.7 Rhagoletis zephyria | reverse complement strand
GAAAGTGGCTCGCCTGGTCTGGGCCACATCTACAAAGAAGACGTATGTAGGAAAATATTCAATTTTCCGAGATTAAAAAACACCGCTTGTTAAAACGAGCCCCTGTTGACTATTTAGTGCTAATTTGGCGGAGGAAACTTTAGTTGAAGATTTTTTTGCTGAATTTTCCTGGATTCGCAGTACAATAAAATTTTNAGAAGGAACGCTGCCAATGCCGACCACCTGTTGGGCTGCAATAAAACACACCAAGACGGCCGCTCGCTTTGCACTTCTGTGCTCAGGTGATCAGAGATGCTCCTCCAGAATAAAAGGCCTTGCCTCACCGTTCACTCGCCTCTACCCCCGACACCCGACCAGACCTGCAGACAACTTGCATGTGAGCATTACTACTCAACACCCTCAACACACACACCACCAACACCAACCGAAAGCGCGCGCCACCGGAGGCCCCTCTCCACCACCTTTTCTCACTGCTGTGCTTCATAAGGAATCCTAGGCCCTTCCTTTGTCTTGTTCTATTCAATCATTTTTCTATAATAAAATTCACCATATTCCATCTTCAAATTGTGCTTGTGCTGATCACATAGGTGCAGTGAAAAGAGAGAGTTTGATTGAGAGAAAGATCAAGCTAGCCAGTAAGTTGTGAGTAAAACATCATCATCATCATAGTGTACTAGTAGCTTGGCCACTAATTAGAAAGCAAAGTTTTTAAGTCTACTTTGAAAGTAGTCCACATGACAGTAAAACTCACAATCTACAAACTGGCACGATTAGTAACACACTGGTTATCCCTCTGCCAACTAACTTTTTATTTCATCGAGCACTTTGAAAGTGTCATCGACTCAACCTGTAAAGTGATCCAGTGCCAAAGTGAAGTAAACACAAAAAAGTGATCCCCAAACACAGTGAAGTGAACAAACATTGCAACAACCAGCTGGGTTTGCCCATCAGCCGCATCGCTGACTTAGCCGTCCCGAAACAGCAGACACCGTGCATCTTTATCCATCTGCTGAGCCGAATCTGCAGCGCGCATCTTTACTGCTTCGTTGTGCCAAATCACCGCTGACGAGCAACTTTCATCTCTTCACCACTACCTAATTAACCTAATTTCTTCACTTCGGAAAAGTACCGTACCTCTTTTATTTCTGAGCAATGTCCAAACCCATGAGGACTATTTTGCGAGACAAATCTCGGGATGAAAACCAGGTGAAGAACATTCTGGTCCATTACGACGACATCGAGAAGAAAGTGAAGTCGCTGAAAGGGCAAATCAAGAAATGCAAATACGATTTTGCAAAAAAAACAAACACATTGGAAGTGCTAAGGTCGTTTTTCTCTGCGCCCAATACGTGACCCACCTGTGTCAGGGANGACCAGCAAAGGAAATAGAAGTGATTGATCTAGAGAAAAAGGAATCTAGATTTGAGTTTGTCGAAAGCAACATCTTAGACCTGACCGACCAGATGCAACTTGAGGATAATGGACTTCCTCTTTATCATGGAGAAAAACTTAGAGAGACCCAAAGAACAGGAAACCTTTTTCTCTCTTTGAGTGGAGATGAAAAGCCCGAGCAGCGCAG
>NW_016218549.1:0-1580 GCF_001687245.7 Rhagoletis zephyria | reverse complement strand
AACTTTACCTAATTTGTTTCGATAACGGCGGGCATACGGGAAGTTACGTCATAGTCCCATAGTATCAGTTCGGTGATTAGTTATGGCTCATTGGTTTAAATAGTAAAAAGTCACTGAGAAACACTTTTTCTATAGAATGTTGAGCAGGGAGCTCGGCCCGCCTTGCAATTACCCAGACTATCAGATCTTGTACAACGAAGGCCCTAAACTTGCTTTTACACTTGGAATCGATATTTATTGTTATAAAATAAACTGATTTTCCGAGCGCGCTGAGAGCTTGGTTTGAGGAAAGAACCTTTTTATGGAAATGCTGACATTCGGTTATCCTTCAATAGTCCAGTTTTTAGCAGTAAATCAGACTTCATTTGCGCAACAATATTTTTCACTAAAACCTTCGATACAAAGTTTTGTTCGAAGTAGTTTTGAAAATACAAAAAATTTATATTTTTACGGACGGCTCAAAAATGGCTAGCAAACCTTAAAATAGAAATGCCTGTGGAGTCTCCAAATTCTGTTTTTTTCGGACTGCTCCGCGCAATCTTAGCTTTGTGTTGATTTGGGCACTGGGGAATCGCAGTGTTAATGGCAAAGAATAGCTGGGGGTTGCATCTATTCAGCATATGTTTTTTACTGTAACTTTTGAAGTTCTTTTATTTCTTTGATCTTATTTAATCAGTATAGTTAGATATCAAACTGAATTCATTTTGATCGAAGAAAACTAAATCTGATAAAAAAAAGTAAAAGAGAAAGGAATTAAAATTTTATATATAAAAAAATATGAAATTATCATTTTTATTATAAAAACAAAAAAATATCTTTTTTATTATAAAAATGATAATCAAAATATTACTCAAACAACACGTTTAATTTCTTCTTCCAAAAGCTAAACTTTCTGTTAAGATTTATTTTTTTGCGAAGTAAAAATTGTATATGTTAAAAAATTTCCTGCAGGCTTTCTCTCTATTAAATACGTATGCATGTATGTATGTACTCCAACACAATCTTTGCATTGTGTAGGTCGTTCGCACACGATGCACCCCAAATGCCAAAGTTTATAGACGCTTTGGAATTTTAGCATTACTGGCCCGCAGCCAGCAGCCAACACAAAAGCATCAGGCAGCCGCACCGCCACCACTGCACCGCCACCACTGCACCGCAGCACTCTAACAAATTGTTTAACGGCAAACGCCAAGCCATGGCAGGTAACCAGCCACAGTTATGTGGCAAGCAAAGCCAACGCATGCAGCTAGCCAGCCAGTGGCGTCTGTTAGTTAGTCGCTAGTCGGTGATCGCCAACACTTCTATAGATACTACATTAACCAACACTAATATATACATAAGTATGTATGTAGCTATCTACCTACTTGGATTATGCAATGTTGCACGTTGCACTACGACTACCAACCTGCTGACTCTGCCCTGTTGACTGCGAAAGCTTGGGAAACAAGTTTTTGCACCGCATTGCACATTCTTTAGCCGCGGCAGGCGGCAGACAGACAGACATTCAGTCAAACAACATTCAACTGCCGCCAATAGGCTCAAGCAGCGCTTAATAGAAACAACAAGAGCAAGCAACAAAG
>NW_016218547.1:0-1580 GCF_001687245.7 Rhagoletis zephyria | reverse complement strand
TTCGAATGGGTGCTGCTTTTTTGGAAAGGTGTTTAGAGTTTAAATTTTTCCAATAGGTGGCGGAGGGGTCGAGCTACGTTAAAAAAAATGTATTTGGTACATTGGTAGCCTTTTGCCTAGATTAGGATATAGGATCTATTTTTTCCGTTAAGTGGGCCAGGGACCGATCTATTCGAAAAAGTCTTATTTATGGTCCGATTTGCTTGAAATTTGGCACGCAGGTAGCTTTTTGACTGGGCTAACATATAGGATATTTTTTGTGATAGGTGGACCAGATACCGATCTATTCAAAAAAATCGTATTTATGGTCCGATTTGCTTGAAATTCGATACCCGTATTATCGATATGCGTAGAATAGAATCGAGTCATTGGTTTAAAGTTCGAAAGGTGTTTGGAGTCGGCGCAAACATGCGGGTATTGGCTATATAATAATACTTATTACACAGGCCAACAAAAATGGGAAAAAATTTTATGCAACAAATGTTAACGCTATTTTTGCCGAATTTTTGTGTGCTGATTACGAATCCATAAGCATAAGGTCCATCAGCTCCAGATTTTAAGAAAAACGAGGCCAAAGTGTCAAAAAATCGCGTTTTTTTCAATATTTGAGAAGCTCTAGCAAAGAAACAAAAAGCAATACAACCTTTCACTTAGACCTAAATTTGTTTATTTGTTTAATTATCTTCCGGACACTGTCCTCAGAGATAAACAGGGGANTCAAAAAATCGCGTTTTTTCAATATTTGAGAAGCTCTAGCAAAGAAACAAAAAGCAATGGAACCTTTCACTTAGACCTAAATTTGTTTATTTGTTTAATTATCTACCGGACACTCTCCTCACAGATAAAGGGGAAAAAAATAAAATAACACGTTATACAAAAATAGTCATAATATTTATACATAAGCTAGAACTCTCGAACACTATCCTTGCAAATTCCTGCACCTTTGCTTGAGGGTCACTTATAGTCATTTGTTGAACAGAAATAACTGATTTTGGGAAGTTTGAGTACCTACCGCAATTAAGCAAAAGGTGATAGAACCTTCCACTTAGGCTTAAATTAAGCCTTAGACTTCTGACTTCAATCCCTGAAAATACCATTCTTATACCTTGACCCTAAGGTCACCTATAGTCATTTATTGAACAGCTAACACTGATTTTTACACCTTTTTTTCAGTTGCATAATTTTCNTCGGAAAAATCCGGAAGAAGGCGAAAAATTTTAATATTTTTCGACGAAAGCGTGGAAAATTTCAGATAATTGTGAAATTCATTGGGAGCATGAATCAATTGGGAACAATTTTCTCCTATGTTTCATAACCAATTCGAATGGGTGCTGCTTTTTTGGAAAGCTGATGAAAACTTTATACTTACGGATTCATAACCAGCACAAAAAAGCCTATCAAAAACAGCTTCAACATTTGCCGCATCAAAATCGGTGTTGCTCTATGTTACCTACACTAATTTTATAAAGAGAAGCTCCTTCTTTAAATTAAATTAAATTAAATAAGAGGTGATCTCGCGAACGCCTGTACCGATTTTCTTAAATTTTGGACACCTACTGCAGACTTTCGATATATTAAGG
>NW_016218545.1:0-1580 GCF_001687245.7 Rhagoletis zephyria | reverse complement strand
AAAGTTATAATACCCTTGTGCACAAGTGCGCTCGGGTATAAAAAATAAACTCAGAGGATATGTGATCCTTTAAATCCGCCAATATTTGAGAAGTGTACCTATAAGCTAACGACTTTAAATCAAATTGTTCTTCTACAGCGGTTATGTTCCATACTTTTTGTTCTGCACATTGGCTGTAGATGAGCTCCTAGAAAGCTTTAAATGCATAGGAATCAACGCTTTTGGCTATGCAGATGATCTGATCATATTGGTATTGGGCTGGCAGGGAGACACCAGGCATCCATAAAACTAGCTGAGAAAAGGTGCTCTGAAAAGCGACTACCAATAAACCCTCTAATGTCAACCATCGCTCCTTCACTAAAAGAAGAAAAGTCAATTTGACTAAACCTACACTGGGAGGGAAGGGTATTGAGTTATCGCAAGAGGCGAAATATCTAGTTATAAACCTGGACAAAAATACGTTCTTCCCGTCTTCAAACTAACCGGCAAAATGCCACAGAAATTATTATTCAAAATAAGACCTACGGGGTAATAATTCCTGAAAGGGACATTTACAGAAAATTAATTTCCCAAGTCGGATATACCTGTTGACCTTTGATCTAGGAAAGTTTCAAAAAAATCAAATGGCTACATATCCAACTGTCTTTGAGGCGGGGATCTGTACAATGAAATCTGCGCCCTCGAATCTCTTCGTATTAAAGGCCAGTGTAAAAGCCTCAGGCTTATTCAAAACTTGAACATGAAAGCTTGTGGATGACAACAAAACTCTAAGCAGTAGCTCGTTTCTGTAACAATTCTCTACCAAGGCGAATTGAGATATGAATTCGCCGCCCTGTTCTCTACTGCTAATGAGTAGTAGAGAATGACGTATATTCTCTACCAGTAGATAAATAATCGGTAGAGAAGAGTTACAGAAACGAGCTACAGATTAGGCAAACAATACAAATTTTTCTTTGGATCCAAATTAAGAATTAAGGGTAATTTCACTGCGCATTCAGTGTCACCCCTTTAAACTCATATAAACAGGCTTCTGTCGTTTCCAATTTGTCAGCTCATCAGTTTTTATAAAGTCTAGTAATAACTCTGTAAATCCACAAAAATTTTAAATAAGGGCTTTCGAACTATTTACATACTTATATTAAGGTAATGATATTTATATATGAAAAGAGCATATACATATGTACATCATTGTATATCGAACACCAGCTCAATAATTAGATTTTCTACGCCTACATGGAAAACTGCATTTTTCCACTTACTGTATGTGCGTGTACGAATATGCAAAAGCTCAGAAGCATATCTATGCGTATATAAAATTTAACACGAATGGCATTGCAATTTTAGCAATAAAATTATAAGTTCATACATATCTTCTTTAATGCCTTTGAGCATTTGCTTGCCCTTGTTTTGTTCGCAAAAATTTTGCGTACACATAAATAAATATTCAGGATGCTGAAATTGATAGACATGTGTCTCGATATGTATGCTATCGCATAACCCACTAAACAAAAGCAGCTTATTAATTGTATGATTAAATATAAACAAGTAAGAGCAGCGCTGTCTTCGGCTATGCCGAAGGC
>NW_016218544.1:0-1580 GCF_001687245.7 Rhagoletis zephyria | reverse complement strand
GCCGCGCTTAGGGATTATAACCCTTACCAAGTAGAATTTTCTTTTCTGTTTACCGGGAAAGACGGAAGTATTTTTGCGCAGAACTTCTTTCTAAAACGAACTCTCCTTTCTGTGTTGCCGGAAACGAAAGGCGGAAGTATTTTTACGCAGAACTTCTTTCTGCGTAGGCGGCCTTCGGCCGGGCTTAGTGATTATAACCCTTACTAAGTAGAATTCTCCTTTCTCTGTTGCCGGAAAAGGGGACCGCAAGTATTTTTTGGCAGGACTTCTTTCTGAGTAGGCGACCCTCGGCCTCGCTTAGGGATTATAACCCTTACTAAATAGAACTCTCCTTTCTGTGTTGCCGGAAAAGAGGGGACGGAAGTATTTTTGCGCAGAACTTCTTTCTGCGTAGGCGACCTTCGGCCGCGCTGAGGGATTAAACCCTTACTAAGTAGAACTCTCCCCTCTGTATTGCCGGAAAAGAAGGGCGGACGTATTTTGCGCAGAACTTCTTTCTGCGTAGGCGACCTTCGGCCGCGCTTAGGGATTAAAACCCTTACTAAGTAGAAGTAAATAACACGGACCGAAAATAATCGTTATCATGAAGGATTTTTATTTAAAAATCATTGCATAATCGTTATTTTATGATTTATATTTTTTCAATCAGAAATAATGGTTATTCTTTGACTTTTATTTTTTCGAAAATTTTTAATCGTTATTTTATTAGTTTTATATTTTCGATCAAAAATAATCGTTATTTTATGATTTTTATTTTTTCGATCATTTTTAATCGTTACCTTATGATTTTTATTTTTTTTTGAATATTTTTAATCGTTATACTATGATTTTTATTTTTTCGATCATTTTTAATCGTTACCTTATGATTTTTATTTTTTTTTGAATATTTTTAATCGTTATACTATGATTTTTATTTTTTCGATCATTTTTAATCGTTACCTTATGATTTTTATTTTTTTTTGAATATTTTTAATCGTTATACTATGATTTTTATTTTTTCGATCATTTTTAATCTTTACTTTATGATTTTTATTTTTTTATCATTTTTAATCGTTACACTATGATTTTTATTTTTTCGATCATTTTTAATCGTTATATTATGATTTTAATTTTTCCGATCAAAAATAGAAGTTATTCTCAGTTTTCTAATGTGTAAACTGAATGTGCACAGATTTGACTTAAAAAAAAGTTTTACAAGGCATGCTTATGTACACAGTAAAGTCGGATTTGTAATGCTCTCACCCCCTAGGATTGTACTATATCGAAAAAAGTATACCGCAATTTTTATACCTTTCATGAGCATGAAATGGTATTATAACTTCGGTCCGATGTTTGTAAGTACTACAATTAGAAGAGATAGACCCATTGAAATGTATACTTAAATGATCAGAACGTCGAGCTTAGTCGATTTAGCCATGTCCATCTGTCCGTCTGTTTGTATACAATCTAGTCTCTCAGTTTTCAAGATATCCGGATGAGATTTGTTAGGTGGGTGTATTTTTATAATGCACTAATCATTTTTTCGGAATCAGTAGAATCGGGCCACTATAACGTATAGCTCCCATACAACTGATTCTTCA
>NW_016218543.1:0-1580 GCF_001687245.7 Rhagoletis zephyria | reverse complement strand
TGTAATCGACATGAATTATTGAGCAAATTGGAAGAGACATGGAACGAGACGGAAATTACAAATGCGACGATATATACAGACATATTAAGATGTACTTACGTATGTACATACATATACATATGTATTTCCCGCCAGCTAGAACCGATAAAGTCCATTTAAGGTATAACGACCCAATGTAGATTACATAATTACTTTATTCGTAACCAGTGATAGGTACTATCACAAATAAGTGTGTAAATGAGACTAATTGCTTTCAGATTAGCGATGTGCATCGCCCATCCAGCAGTACTGGAAAGTAAGGGCTTTTAACCACTTCGCCCTGAAACCTTGTTGACACAGCACTGCACGCGAGCAAAACGCTGCTCATCACTGCCTTACAGTCGGCTGGAACTTTTAGGGCCTCTCTTTTTCATTTCATATAATTTTTAGATTTTTTTTGCAATTTAAAGTTATTTCCTAATTCTCTATATTAGAAGAAAAAAGATAAGAAGATATAATTAGGAAAACTTTTTTGTTTACTTTTTTATTTTTTTTAGATGTTATTGTGCAAATAGAATAATGTATATATTTTTTTAAATTCATAAAATATTTGGGTACATCTTTTATTTTACTTTTATTTTTTTAATAAATATCTTTAATTTTTCAACTTAATTTTTTTTGTTTTAAATTTTATGGTTTAAAAAAGAAAAATATATCTTTTAATTGAATTTAATTTTTATAAAGCTCTTTTATTAAATTTTTCCATTTGTTTTAAGATTTTATTGTTCAGATGGAATAATAAATATAATTTTTTAATTTCATTAAATTTTTGGGAATATATTTTAGTTTTTTATATTTTTTAATTAAATATGTATGTTTTAGTTTAAATTTATTTTTCTTTTTGATTTTAAATTTTGTTGTTTTAAAAAGAAAAATATATTTTTTTAATTTAATATTTAGAAACCCTATTTTATTTCATTTTCTATTTGGTTAAGAGTTTATTGTTCAAATAAAATAATATAAATATTTTTTTTTAATTTCATAGTAATTTTAGCAACGTATCTTTTTCTTAAGTTTAGATTTGAAACCCTTTTTTATTTATTTATTTATTTAAAAAGAATAATAATTTGTTTAGTTTCATTAAATTTTTAGGAACGTACTTTATTTTTTTATATTTTTCAATTAAATATCTTTTATTTTGCAATTTAAATTTCTTTTGGCTATAGTTTTTATTGTTTTAAAAATAAATTTATATGTTTTTATCTGATTAGATTTTTAGAAGCCTTTTTAGTTAATTTTAATTTCCTATTTTTTTAAGATTTTATTGTTCACAAAGAAGATATTTTTTACTCTTCTATTTTTTTTTAATATTTTAATAAAATGTGTTTTATTTTTCAATTCAATTTTCTTTATGGTTTTAGATTTTATTGTTTTATAATAAAAATAATTTTTTTTTATTTAATTGAATTTTTAGACACTTTCTAATTTAGTGGTTTTTATTATTTTTAGGATTTTAATATTCAATTAGAATAACATATTTTTTAATTTCATAAAATTTTTAGGAACGTGTTTTACTTTTTTATATTGTTAAATAAATTTAT
>NW_016218542.1:0-1580 GCF_001687245.7 Rhagoletis zephyria | reverse complement strand
GTACTTATAGCTATGTACAAACAACAATACTAAACGGTGTAAGAAAATTTTACAAACTAGTGTTTTTCACTTCCTCGCTAACTTCACACCACTACTGCTGATGATATTTTAATCATTTTATAATCTCATTTATTTTTCGGAGGGGAAAAATGAGAATGGAAAGCGAAATAATTCTGTTTGCCACTCATTCATACCGATTTCCACTCCACCGCTTCCTTAACTCTTAAATATTAGAAAAGCTCCATCATAAATTTGTTATTTTTACGTTTTGGGAGCTTTTTAAGAGCAAACCAATGAATGTGACTCATAAATAGTTATCGCACGCCCAACACTTGGGTTGCCAACTTCCACGGCCGTTGTCTTCTTCGTGCACTTGAGTTGAAATTCAGACCAATTTAATGAAATTAGAAATGTATTTTTTTTGCCCATAAATTAATGATTTTCGTAAATTTTAGAATTTCTTCTCACTCCCTGGCAATAAGCACAACGTACATATGTATGTATAAGTTTGCGGCACCAGGTTACTGGATTGTTAGAGACGACAACCGCTTCATATTGACAAATTCCGCCTTCCAAATTTCAGTTGCTTTAGCTGTCTCTCCGCTTGTGTCTTTCGGTTCAGTGTTCGAGACTTGCCCTGCATGCGCAACCGTCAGGGATGAAAAACGAATAACGTTTTGTAATAATGAAATTTTCGCCCACGTTAAAGTCATCGCAATTATGCTCTTCCTGAGAAGACACCAATGCGTATAAACGTATGTGGCTAAATTTACATTTGTAAAGGGCTGTTGACGCATTTCAGGCAATTATAGTTTGTGTTTGCGGGCTTATAAGATATTTATTCCAAAAATGTATTCATGCCAAGAAGAAGTTTGGATTTTCGAGAAGATGGGAAGCTATGGTTTTGTTTGAGAATTTTCAAAACCTGCATTGGACATAAGTCCAGTCCAATAACAACAAAATGTATCCTCCAAAAAGTGTCTTAAAATTTTCAATACGCGAGAATCCCATGAATACACTAGAAAATATTAACATCCGTAAAATAAAAAAACATCATACAAGAAAATTAATAAAATTTATTTTAAATAAAAAGGTGGTTCACAAGGCGTCGTATATCGCAAAGCAAAGTTTTTAACGGCTAAATAAATGTTTAGAGCACTTGAATCGACAACCAACTATTACGGGTTGAAATTTCATAATACGCACGAATATTTAACTAAGTAAATATTGAATACAAAAGTAGGGTGTGAAAATAAAATTTGTAATTTTCTTCGCTTTAGTTATTTTTTAAACCACTTCCTATGCAGTCAATATCTAATTTGTAAATCCAATAAAAGTCAAATAAAATTATCCAGGAAACGTGTAAATGTTCAACAAATGGTAAATTTCCTTCCCTCAGTAGTTCACTCAACAACTTAGCGCCCTTTTCGATTTGTAAAGCTTCTTAAGGTCACAGGCAACGCACCATGGGCCAAATTGCTTTTTTTCTTTACGATCGAGTATAAGAGAATCGACAAAGGTAACTCGACAGTTTTTTTCTAAATAAAGATTGAGTAAGGAGAATTAAATTGCTTATTGTA
>NW_016218540.1:0-1580 GCF_001687245.7 Rhagoletis zephyria | reverse complement strand
CGTCGGAATTTAATCAAAGTATCGATGAGATCATTGCGTACAGCACCCGTGCGAATGCGTTCCTCCATAACATGATTGATGGTGTTGCGTAGGAAAACTGTCGTTTCTGCGGAGAAGACCTTGAAGCGGAATATTTTCACCAAGATGGGTAAAAAGAAGAAAGCTTTGAACTCCATGGCACGTAGCCAAGTGAAGGTGAAAATCTTCTTGCCACTCTTGCGGAAAATGCCATTAGGGTCATTAAGGCTGTTCGCCTGTATGCCATAAGCGGTGATTGCAATCACATCGGTTGTATAGAGCGCATTCGGTTCCTTTACCTCCATCATCGTAGAATTAGTTTTCGGATCCACTTTCAATGCACATAAATACTTGTCATATTCGCGTGCAACCTGCGAGATGTGAGAAAAAATAATATTATTTTCAATTGTTTGCAAATGCGTAAAAGCGGTTGGCATATATTGTCACAATAATAATTTTGATAATTGAAATAAAATGCAACATCAAAGTGCATATTTACAGATTACACATACGCCCCGCCGCCCAACTACTCACTAATATACATAAACTGTCACTACGAAATTAATTTCAACTAAAGCGTACTTTTGCCCTCAGACCGTCTTTAATTCCTTAGTTTTTTTTTGTTTAATTCGCTTACACGCTCGTTTTGTTTCAAAAGGTAAGGTAAGTAATTGTAAAATTAAAAGCGATTATTTTCATGTTCGTCATTGACTGCTAACGGATTTCGCAATAAACAAACCAAATTAACGAGTTCTATATTAGAACTGAAACTAATTGTTAATATGCAATTATAATTTCACTATAATTATAGAAAGAACGATGTTTGCATGCACGTACATTAGACGGTATCACGCCCCAACAAAAAAATGTTTGTAAAATTTCTCGAATTTTAGGAGTGCCACCAAAATAGTTGACCTCAATTCAACGTTCCCACGACGGTCGGGTCTACGGAAATGGAACGGCCAAGATTAATATTTGACCAGGGACTGTCACTAAAACATCATTCCCCAAAAACTGATTGGGAAATTTATATGCTGCTACAATAACAGCAACAACTTCGATTGAATGTCATTAAAAATGACTGGCGACGGGCACACCCTTAAAATTTGTGTTTTTATAAAAAAACGCCGAACTACTTTTCCGAAAATGTCTTGAAAAAATTTTGAGATACGTACATATGAATCGGTTAATTACAATAAGTCAGCATTTTTCCGATATGGAAAATTTAATGCAGCTCCTTTAAACCAAACGAACTGCATCAAAATTTTCATATCGCCAAATTCTGATTTATTTCCTTTGGTAACTAACCTATTCATAAAGATGTAAGAAACTCAGCCATTTGTTTTGCAATTTTCATTTTAAAATTATCCATGAAGGGGAATTTACCTCATTTACCATGGCCCACCCCTGTTTTCCAGGCAGGATGTATCCGGGTGGTAGTCGATGATATATGTATGTATATCGAGACCAATTTGACAATCCGTCCTATCAGTGCTTGTATAACTCGTTCTTTCTCTTTTTATTACAACGCTTTTATCAACTTGCAATGTTGTGGCTCCAGA
>NW_016218539.1:0-1580 GCF_001687245.7 Rhagoletis zephyria | reverse complement strand
AACTGTCACACCACAAAGTTCGTTTGCCCTTGCGAGCACTGCACCAGAGTTGCTTTGGAGGTACTGACAGTAACAGTAACAGTAGGCTACTAGTGCTAATGCTAATGTTGAGTGTTCTCTCTCTCCAATCACAATAAGTGACTGACCGGGAACGACAGCACCCGACTGAGTGAGAGCAACCTAAAAGAACAACAACAGCAGCAGCGGAGAGTTGTCACTCTGTGACAATCACAGAGAGCGAGTGAGTGGGAGAGTGTAGCAAAACTGGTCCACTCGTGCACCTATGGTAACTACTACTGAAAGAGAGTTGGCTGGCTGACTGGTTGGTTGGTTAATTGCGGAAGAGTGGCTGCTGCTGCTGCTGGTTGTCTGGCAACCACCATTCACCAGTCACACAATGTGAGAAAGGCCACTGCCCAGCGCTACTGCAAGAAGGGGGGCACTACCCGATCAATGACTGCGAGCTCGCTTGCACCAGCTGCTGCCAACAAAGCTAGAAAAGGTGAACAGAAGAAGAAGAAACGGGTTAGTGACCGGACAGATAGTCCGCGTGTAACGGATATGTGCTCGAGGTGGTGTGCTTGCTGGTGGTAATAGTGGTGATAATGGCGGTAATGGTCACTGCTTCGATGCTGATGCGCCACAACAACAACAACAACCGCAGAAGTCATCAGAGTCGTCGTCGTCATCGACGCGTGGAAGAAAGTGCTCATCGAAAAAGGAGAAGAAGGGAGAGAGCTATTCTGGGAACAATAAAGAGCCATCAATGACCACCACCACCACCACCACCACCACCACCACCACCACCACCACCACCATCACCATCNCACCACCACCACCACCACAGCCATCACCATCGCACCTGGTACGTGCGTCCGTTTCGACTGGTAATTACGGTGGCTCCTGCCATCACCGCAGCCACCAAAGCCCAAGGGAAAGGGAATTTTGCATTGTGTGCGAGCAGGCAGTGCAAAAGGTAGTGAGCGGGTGAGTGAGCGAATGATGGAGGAGCACTGAAAGTCACCAGAGCAGCCCGTCACAATAATGCAGCGACACCCAATAATTGTAAAGTAGTTGCAGTGAATTCACTCTTTTTTACAAGACATCTCTTTTTCTCTCTTGTGGGGTGGGGAAAGGGAGCCGAAACAACACACAAGCACTAAAGTTGAAGTTGAAGTTGAAAAGAAGAGGAGGGAGAGGAGGAGGAAAAAAGAAAAACCACCAAAGCCAACAAAGGTAGGCAGGCGGCAGGCAGCAAAGAGCACGAGGAACTGGCAAAACCAAAAACTTTCCCCGAATATCGTTCGATGTTGTTTGAGAAAAGCAAAGAGAAGGTATGGTAAGGGAAGGTAAGCAGTAAGCAGCAGTTGTCAGAAGACTGTCCGAATGTCTGATGACGTCGTTCACTGCTCGCACTTTGTCCNTTCGATGTTGTTTGAGAAAAGCAAAGAGAAGGTATGGTAAGGGAAGGTAAGCAGTAAGCAGCAGTTGTCAGAAGACTGTCCGAATGTCTGATGACGTCGTTCACTGCTCGCACTTTGTCCAGGCACTCGTGAGCACTGTGTGACGTGTTGCTGAAG
>NW_016218537.1:0-1580 GCF_001687245.7 Rhagoletis zephyria | reverse complement strand
AAAAAAAAAAACATTTTTTATATGGATGCAAAATCGTAAATTAAGTACATACATACACACTTAAATATTTAGATGAATAATACATATTTAAATATTAATAAATACTAATGCTAAGTAATAAATTTAAAGACCATAACTGAAATAAAAATAACTTAAATAAAAATCATTAAAAATATTTGTATATCAAAAAAATAAAAATTATTACAAACGCTACGTCGTTTTCTCAAGTAGATTTAAAAATTTATCTGCCCCTTCAAAAAATTTTGCTCCGAAAAAATTTGTTTCAAGAGCCAAAAAATTGTAAAATCTAAGTACTTAAGAAAAGCGCAGTTCATGTTTTTTTGCTTTTATCATGCTTTTCTATCATGGCAACTTTTTTCCAAAACTATTTTTTTAATACATACAACTTTGAGTTTTTAATTTTTTTTTATAACTACAATTTGGTTATTGTGTTCATTATTTCATTTTATATTCTTCTCCAAGCCAAATTCTTGTGCTTTTGGGGCTGGGTTTCTTTGTTTTCCTTTTTAAAATTTTCTTTATCTTACATTGTAAAATCTTTTTTTATATACATAAATACTTTTTTTCAAGAGTTTTAATTTTACGATTTGTTTGTTTTAATTTTGATTTCGTTTAGCTTCTGAGTGATCCCCGAAAATTTTGCTCTATTTTGAGTTTATTGTATATTTTATTAAAATTTGCATTGTTTATTTTATCACTTTTATTTTTTTATTTTTTCTTAGTTTTCTAAATTTTTATACTTGTGTCTTTTTATAGTAATAAGCTTTAATTATTGTATTATTTATCTTCTTTTTTAGAATTTTCTTTATATTATTTCACAAAATATTGTTTATTTATATTTCCTCTTTTCGAAAGTTTTAGTTTTACAAATTTTTTAAATTTTGATTTTGTGTTTTAATTTCCATTTTTTTAGCTCCTGTTTTGAGTTTATTTCATGTTTTATTTAATTTCGTGTTTTTTGTTATATGGTTTGTAGATTTTTTTTTCATTTTCATTTTATTTTTACTTTTTTTTTATATTTGCATACTTCCTTGTGTATTTTTCAAAATAATAAGCTTTAATTTTTATATTCGATATAATATTAATTTTCAAAATCTCCATCTTACTTTATGAAATCTTGGGTTTTTAATAATTCGTTTTTTTCAATGTCTTTTACGGATTTTTTTTACTTTTGATTTCGTTTAGCTCCTGAGAGAGATTGGAAAATTTTGCGCAAAATTTAAATTCATTATAATTTCTGAAAATTTAATCTCGTTTCTGGCGTTTTTGTGCATTTTTTTTAATTTAATTTTTTTTTACTTTTAATTTACTTATTCGATTTGATTTAATTTTATTTTAAGAAATTTACTTCCTTAAAAAGCTGCAAGTTCTCAGTAGCCTTGCAGAATCGTTCCCACATTGCACCACAACAATTAGTGCAGCCAAGCTGAAGAGTTTACTACGTCAACAACAGTCTTTAGTTTTTTCACCGCAAATTTTAAATAATAAAATTCGCCCTCGCAGAGCTTAGAAAAAATTGCGGAGAATTTAATACAGCGCATCTCAGTTTCATACAGAAC
>NW_016218536.1:0-1580 GCF_001687245.7 Rhagoletis zephyria | reverse complement strand
GAAGAGCAACCCGAGCTTTCTGAGCAGGTCAATGCTACCACCACCACCACCACCACCACCTTGAAGATAAAGCGAAAGACTAAGCGCAGCCATCCCGTTGCCTCACCCCAATTCATAAACCGACGCATTCTTAACGGCCATTACCATCAAAACACTCTCAACAGTCACTTCACCAACAGCCACGGCGGAGTTCGAGGTCGAAGAGTCCTTCGAACTACTACCTCTACTTCAACTACCACCACAAATAGACCACCGACGATGTACCGCTTCGTGACGCCCAGCTACCACCCACTGCCACTGATGGAGATGACTGCGGCTCGAGGAAAGAGGCCACCGGAAGAAGTGGTCACCATTCTGACGACCACACGAACTCCTATTGCAGGTGTCGATGTCACTTCGGTCATGCTGGGAGGTGGAGTTGGTGGTGGTGGCGACTTGAATGCCGCCCGAAAGATGGTCCGCCTTCGCAGTCAGAAGATTCGCCTGATTGACCTGGAGCAGGCGGAGCCCTCGTCTTCGGTGAGCTCCGTATCGAACTGCAGCAGCAGCAGCAGTCAGGGAGGAGTGACCACCCGCAGCAAGGGCACCGGCTCCAAGTTTGCCCTCATCTGGTCATCCAAGGACGGGTGGATGAACGGGGCTAATGGTGGTGCTGGTGANTCAGGGAGGAGTGACCACTCGCAGCAAGGGCACCGGCTCCAAGTTTGCCCTCATCTGGTCATCCAAAGACGGGTGGATGAACGGGGCAAACGGTGGTGCTGGTGATGGTTGCGGAAACACTTCCACCTCGGCGGAGGACACTGTCCAGATTCGACTGTCGCCCACTGGGCTGCAGAAGAACAAGAGGAAGAAGTTCACTTCGGGGGTGGTGACCACTCCAGCAGCAACTGCTGGCGAAGTTCTGGTCACCACAACTTCATCACCAGCACCAGTTGTTGAGACTTCTACCACTGAACTTCCACCCACAACAACTTCATTACCACCTTCTACCTTTTTGCCGCCCGAAATGGAGGCGGACACTACTACGACCACAGAAGCGAGCACTAGCTCAACGACTACGACGACGACCACATCAACCTCGACTACCAGCACTTCCTCCCCTCTTCAATTCGCCCCAGCATCCATCCCTTCCATCAATCACATTCCCGAATCCTTCATCGCCAACTTTAACCTCTTTCTGGCGTCGTTGGCCACTTCGACGACGACCACCACTTCAACCACAACAACGACCACAACTCCTTCAACAACAACAACAGAACTTGAAGAAAGTCCACCCCCACCACCACCAAAACTGCCCCTGGGCGCCGATCAGCTGCCACGGGAGTTCCTCAGCCACGTGCTGATGGCCATCAACGCCAGCCGGATTGAGGACTTTCAGGTGCACCGGCAGAGGGACGCCGATGAGGGACAGCTGCCGGCCATCATCACGCGACGGCCACAGGCCGCAAAACCACAGCCGGAAAGCAGTCGAGAGACGGAGGAGGAGGAGGAGGAAGACGACAACAGCAGTGAAGAAGATAAAGAAAAAGAGGATGACAGCGAAGAGGAGCTGACCATCAACTCGGTGGACCTCGGAGGAG
>NW_016218535.1:0-1580 GCF_001687245.7 Rhagoletis zephyria | reverse complement strand
AAAAAAAAAATCGATGAAAATATCGGTAAAAAAATTGATAACTAACCGATAAAAAAATCGATTATTAAATGGATAAAAATTCGATAACAAAATCGATAAATAGTCGATCGCAGAATTGATAAAAAAAAACGATAAAATATCGATAACAAAATCGATAAAAATATTTCGATTAGCAAATCGATAAAAATATCAATAACAAAATCGATTATTATATCGATAAGTTCTGAAAATATCGATAGCAAAACCGATTGTTTCAGTCCCAACCATCTCCGTGTGCCATTTGCATTGCGCCATTTCCAATTTACTCCCAACCAACCGCCGCTTAAGAAGTTTCACTTCAAAAAAAATCATAATATTTACCAGTTATTTTCGGTCCCTGGCTTTTTGCAGGAGAAACGCTTCGTGCTCGCAACGAAGCTCTTCAATCGACTGATGTCCATTCCCGAAAGCTGATCGGGAGTGCAAAAAAGTGTGACCCAAAGCAAAGTAAGATACGGCTCGCAAAGGCAAGGCACCAGAGCAGCAGGTGTTGAGATGATTCCACCTCATCATCCTCCATGCAGCTGGTGCAGTAAGGGTCATCGATGATGTTCAGCCTTACGGCATGATTGCTTATCACGCAGTGACCCATAAGCACTCCCACCAATAGTGAGNGTCTGACCGTAGCCGGAAGGATTTTGTCACCTTGCATTCCAAGGTATTCGCCCAGCGCTAGCTGAGCTGACTATAAGCCCATCCGCCCAGAAGCAGACCACACGAGGTCAGGAGAGCCCCCAGACACCCTGTCTTGCAAGCCCATCAGCCATGCAGTTACCAGCGATTTTTCTACTGGAAGCCAAATAAGCTTAATAGCGGAGTAATCAGATGCGGTCGATAAGGAAGTTAAACACTCCTTCACCGTTCTTAAACGTACCCTCAGGGAGCCAAGAGCTTTGATAGCTGCTTGGCTGTCGGAATAAAATTCACCTCCTTAAAGGGTGTTACACTAGAGAGCAACCAATCCGAAGCCTCTTTTATAGCGTCCACCTCAGCTTGGAAGACGCCGCAGTTATCCGGTAGCCTAAATTTCAAGTTGATGGAAAGTTCTTCGCAGAACACCTACGCCCACCCACCCATTCAGCTTCGATCCATTTGTAAATAAGTTTACAGGACTCCGATTCCAGACACTGCACCCCCTCCCTGTCCTTTCTCGCTGGAATGTGAGTGGTAAAAAGGCCTTAATTTGTTGCCTTACATTGGCCAAAGAGTGACTATTTTCTAGTTATATATATTGGCTGGGCAATTTGGAAAAAAGTAAAGTCTTCAGGCTCACTTAGTCTAGACTTTACTTAACTTACGTAAAAAATCTTCGATAATTACTCAACACGTCAACTAAGCCAGTAGCGAAAATATTTTATTTTTCTATTTTCCTTTTCAGCTGACTGCCACTTTGCCGCCCATAAGCAGGTCAAGAAATTCCTGGACAAAAATATATTGCGTTGGCCAATATACTAGGTTACGTTACGTAATTAATTCTATTTTTTTTTATATACAATCAACAGCCATCGTCACAAATTTGTTGAAAATTATAAAAAAGGACG
>NW_016218534.1:0-1580 GCF_001687245.7 Rhagoletis zephyria | reverse complement strand
TGGCGATTTGTAGGCGCATTCGCGCGAGCAATGTTGTATGTAGTTGAGATTTTTTTTCCTGCCACCACATAAGGGCTTACATACAAGATGAGTATGTTTATGTATGCAAAATTTGGTTTTTTGTTTTGAGAAACTTTAAGTGATTGGTTATTTCTCAAAATGGATTTCGAATTTAAAAGGAAAAAAAATTAATTTGTCTGCAAAATATTTATTCTCTCAGAATGCAATGGCCTCGAGAGAGCAAAGCACTGGCGTGCCATTCGAGACATACAAGGTTCGACTTCCTGGGCAGGGGATTTTTTTTAAATTTTTTTTTTTTTTTTTTTAATTTTTTACTCTATTTCAAAGTTAAGTTTGCAGTAATAACCAATCCTAAGTTTGTTACTTTACTGACAATTTTAATTGGCTTGTTATCATCAATGAGAATCGGTGGAAGAAAATCGAAATCCTTAATTTTTTTTAAGAACCAATGACTTATCATAGTTAAGATGCAAGCCATTGGCATTCGCCCACTTGGAGACAGCAGATAGATCGACGTTAACTTCAGCGCACAGCTGGGCGGCTTGCGTTAGGGGAGCGGATAAGTATATTTGTATGCCATCAGCATATGCATGCAGATTCGCTTTTCGATAAGCTAAAAAGAAGGGGACCAAGTATATAGATCCCTGGGGTACCCCAGAAGGCACTGATTTCAGTTGTGCGATTTCAGAGCCAATTCGGTCTTGCTGGAGCCTACCACACAAATAACTTCTCATTAGTTGCAGAGCACTTCTGCCTAATCCAAAATACCTTTTCTAACTTGCTGCATAATAGAGCATGATTAACCGAATCAATTGCTTTAGAAAAGTCAATCAAGTAAACAGAGCAAGGTCAGGTTGTATTTATCAAAGGGTACCCAAATGTCTTCAAGGATTTTTAATATGACAGTATTACAGCTATGGTTCTTACGAAACTCTGATTGGAGTGAGGATAGAAGGCTGTGAGTTTGAACACGCGAAGAAATTGTTTCAGCGATAAGCGTCTCGAAAACTTTGGACGGAGCAGACAAAATGCGGATAGGGCTGAATTCATTTGGACAACATGCAGAACTCTTTTTGATCAACTACATTAGACATACAGGATTCAAGAAAAGCATCATTGACGGTGTCTGGGGATAAGATGCACCGCCCAACTGCTTGCTGCGCACCCTAAGGCTGCTAATGTTGCGCCACAATGTAACGTGGTGTTAGACTAGTATCTAGTTTTTTTCAAAAATACGCTCACACCTTGTGATTGAAGCTGCTTTATTTCTAGCAGTTCTAAATGCTTCCCAATTCGATAGGGAGGGATTTTTCTTCGATCGTGTGTGAAGTTTGTTTCGAAATTTAGTGGCAAATCGAACCTTACTGTTGTACCATGGATGGAACGAACATCTAACAGTCACTACACGAACAGGCACATGTTTATCAAAAGCAGATTTAAGAATACCAACAAGGAAGTCTAGTTTGACATCAACAGATTTGCAATGCCAACATGCGTTCCAGTTAATGCTGTCTAAGGCTTTCTGCTCATTGGTCGTCCAATCATAGTTGAGTCATAGT
>NW_016218533.1:0-1580 GCF_001687245.7 Rhagoletis zephyria | reverse complement strand
GTACATTTTTCGTGTCCGGAAACATACAGAAAATGACTTCAATTTTCGTACATTTCCTATCCGGAAAACGTTCGAATAGGATTATATAACTTTATTTTATTTGTTCAAGCTGAACATTTCAAAGCATGTATACGTAGTTGGGAGTGACTGAGCGCGCAGAGGAGCGTGCTACGATTTGTTACGTTCTAATGCCGTCAGGAGCTTCTTTGATTTTTTTTTGCGAATTATAAAAAAAACACACTGCCGGAACATAGTATTGGCACAGCAAATTTTTCAAAATATATGCAACAATTTTTATTCTAATATTTTTCCGGCAATTTTGTATAAAAATATGGTTCATTCTACATCAAAAAACATAAAAATATAATTCCAAAACTTTGTGCGAAAATTCAGCAAATTTTCATGCAAATTTTAAACTTTTTAATCAGATTTTTTAGATTTTTTTTGAGTATGCAGTTTTGCAGCCCATTAAATTAAAGTACAAAAATGCATGTTTGGAGTTTGTAAAAAATCGCATTGACTTTTGAGAATTTTTTTGTTGATGGTGTTTTGCATTTTTTCCATATGAAGTATTTTCGAAAAAAAAAATGTTTGTATGGAAGAGACTACGTGAAAAACAATTACCAAAAATCAACGGTAATTGCTAGCTACTTAAAACTTGTACTTTATTATAATAAAATTGATTGGGCTACAAAGTTTAGAAATTATATTTTTATGTTTTTTGTTGTAGAGTTAACCATATTTTTATACAAAATTGGCGAAAAAATATTAGAATAACAATTGTTGCATATATTGTGAAAGATTTGCCGTGCCAATATTTTGTTTCGGCAGTGTATATGAAATATAGAAGCATATTGAACGAAAAATTCATTCAGAAAAAAAACCAAAAAAGTAATCGGATGCAAGCATTTTAGGTACTTTTCTGTACATATGTACAGACATCTCTGCCGAACACTTTAGTGGAAAAACGGATCATTTCATTCACTTTTTTAATTTTTGGATCCATTTTCGAATTTTTGGCTGGCTGGGTTGTTACACACATGTTGTTGTACACAGGTTGCAAGGTGCCGCTTGTTAAACGGACAGTCCAGTTTTAGTATGTTTGTTCGTAATTAAAAGAAACAAAACCCTCATTCTGCCTTTCATTCCCTTGTCAAACTAAACGTGCCCGTTCTTTTCTGCGGTTCTGACCAGGCAACCCTGCATAGATAATTTAATTACATAAAAATTTATCCGTAAAATACTAAATTTATTCGGAAATAATTCATTAAAGAATAAATGAATCGTGCGAATAGACGGATTTGAATGAATTATTCGTGATTAAATTGTTTATGAAATATNCAGGGAACGGATTTTATGGAAATTTCCTTTTTTTCTGCTAAAGATATAGAGTATATTCGATTAAGAATGTCCACGATTTAGCTTTCCCTGATTCCATATATACACATTTGAAGTTGCCTTTTTTTTGCCTTTTTTAAGATATTTGCCTTTTTTTGCCTTTTTTAAGATATTTGGCAATAGGCAAAATAGGGCCTATTCTACCTTTAAAAAAGTGATTATAGCATTTACAATTTTTTTTT
>NW_016218531.1:0-1580 GCF_001687245.7 Rhagoletis zephyria | reverse complement strand
ACTTTATAAATACAAACTAAAGTAGTTAGTACCGATTTTCTTCATTGCAATGGTTTTTAATAAACATATTTTTGACGTAGTAGTTTATTTTTTTATTAAGTCTTCAGTGAGTAATCTACCGACCATTGCGCAAAGCTGAACTTCAAAATAAAATGAGTTGGGACCTTTCTATATAAAAGTACCAATCTTTATGTCACTATTTACTTATAAAATTCGTTAAAAATTTACTTTCATGGCAAGTGTACTGAAAATAAAACAAAGTTTATTTAAAATATGTGTACCTTTTGTGTATGTATATTAATTTACTTAATAGTTAAGAACAATAACTTTATGCAATAACAAAAACTAGTGGCGATTTTACAAAGCAAAATTATTAGTTTTTAAAGTCGTAAAGGTTGTGGACAGTGTTGCCACTGCCTTGGCCTTAAAAGTATCCATAAAAAAATTGAAAACTGTATCCACCGAAAAGAGCGGATATTTTTACACAGTACATCTATGAAAGAGAAACTGGGCCCTTTAACAAACTGATTAACATGTAGTCAGTATTTTCCTATCCTTAGACACGGATTTGGGAAACAAAGGCCCGTAGTCAAAATTAAGTCGACTCTAAAGTTAATTGCAGCAACCCTGGTTGTGGACGCTGATAGTAGTGTATTCTAGCCTATGCAGCTAGTTGAGGTTAGGCAGGGTCGTTGCAACCGGCGTGAAAGAACGACCCAGATATATATATATATGTACATTAAGGTGGTCCATAAAAATCAAATGAATGATTTTTTTCAGTCTCACCACCTCAATCGGCAATACCACGGTCAGGGGGCAAAGGTCTGATGCCTCTATGGAGACTTAAAAAATTAAAAACATTTTGGTCCCGACTGGATTCGGTTAAGACGTCTTCATAGAGTAATTACTCATCCTACAAACAAGTTGTACAGAGTGGATCATCCATGATGCGTATGGTCGCCATATCGCACACGATCTTCGAAAGTGACACAACTCAAAATTTGTATTTATTTTTAAATATGCACTAAAAATGAGCAAAGAGCTTTTATTTACCTTTAAGCAAAAGCTGGAGCTAATTTGTGTTATCATTTGTTGAAAAGCCCNATTTTTAAATATGCACTAAAAATGAGCAAAGAGCTTTTATTTACCTTTAAGCAAAAGCTGGAGCTAATTTGTGTTATCATTTGTTGAAAAGCCCGAAGGTAAAGGCTCCCTTGTCCATTATGATTAGCATGTGCTACAAAATAGTTTTTCGCATTTTCTGACGAACGTATAATTTTGAGTTGTGTCACTTTTGAAGAACGTGTGCGATATGTCATCTCCATGGATTGTTATCAGTCATATCACAGCTCGTAGATCACTCCTTCATTTGAGAAAGAATTTCGCTACCACCCTGTCGGACCTTTTCAGGAAACACTTGGTTGCTTTGCAGGTATCAATACCACACCAACGGCTCTCATGAATTTTATGTATGAGATTATAGATGTACCCGATCGTTCCCGCTGTGCTTGGACCTAAAATTGGCTCCGGTCCTAGACAACCGCAGTTCGCCAATTCATCAGCCAGTTCGTTGCCTTGAA
>NW_016218529.1:0-1580 GCF_001687245.7 Rhagoletis zephyria | reverse complement strand
TATACACATGTAACCATAAGTGGGCGTGGCTACGCCTATTTTCAAAAAACTGTTAATATTCCTATTTTTCGTCTAAAATTTATTATAAATATCAATTTTGAGTGAATTATCTTAAGTAGTTACTAAAATATCGCTGTTTTTGTATTTCTGAAAATTACCGTTATATGGGAGGTAGGCGTTGTTATTGTCCGATTTTGCCCATTTTCAATGCCATCCGTCCTACGCTCGAAAGAAGTACACGTACCAAGTTTCGTTGAGATATCTTAATTTTTACTCGAGTTATCGTGTGCACAGACGGACGGACAGACGGACGGACGGACGGACAGACAGTCACCGCTTAATCGATTTCTCTATTCATTCTGATCATTTATGTATACATTTGTCTATATCTATCTCGATTCGTTTTGCCTGTTACAAACAACCGTTATGTGAACAAAGTTATAATACCCTTGTGCACAAGTGCGCTCGGGTATAAAAGCAATTGAGCCACTACTACGAAAAAGGAATTTGGTCAAATCAAGCTGCACATAACAGCGATCCTGCTACAGCCACAGCCGCACTAATTCGTGCCACGGACCAGCAAAACACTGATAACATCATCGTCCCACAAGCAGTTTCACCAGCTACTAGGAAACTAAGGTACGTGGTTACAAATTCAAGTGCACTAAAAAAAATTACCACATATAACCTCAAAGTGAATTGAAGCGAGTTGAAGTGATTTGTGAGAAAAAAAAAAGTTGAACTTGTGCAAATAACCGCAGTGAATAGTGTCCATCGACATTAACAGTTCGTAATTGGTGCACCGTGCAACCTACACATATCACAGTGAACAGTGGCATATAAGTAACTTAAATATCAAAGTGCAGCACACATTGCTTTCCGGCTCACTACATATTGCAACAAATTTTTGGTATTCTGCCACTTGCCACATTCGATTTGCTACTCGAGTTAACAAAGCGCCGATAAATTTCACTTTCAATTTCGTTGTGCTTAAGCAATTTAATTCGTGCAGCACATTTCTTAAATTTGCATTACACTGATTCATTGTGTTTGAGGTCACATAACCTCAAATTTTAATTTCCTTCACATTTTTTTTTTCACCAAAAATCACTTCACCACGCTAAATTTAGTCCATTTGCGAAATATTTGCTGGTAAACATTGAAATTAAGTCCATTTGGATAAGTTTTGACGACGTTGCGTTGTGTGTACACTTGAATTTGTGCATACATATATGCTTATACATATATACATACATATATATATATACCTTCGTCGGCAGTGTTGGGTGCATACATATATGCTTATACATATATACATACATATATATATATACCTTCGTCGGCAGTGTTGGGTGGCGAGTAGCACATACACATATATATACATACATATGCTTATCACTTTTCTGAAAAAATACTACTTATAGTGAACTACTATTCCTACTTATAGTGAACATACTTCTTTCGAAAACTACAACAAATTTTAATTCGTAAAGAGTAATCTGAAGATCAATTANCTACTTATAGTGAACTACTATTCCTACTTATAGTGAACATACTTCTTTCGAAAACTACAACAAATT
>NW_016218528.1:0-1580 GCF_001687245.7 Rhagoletis zephyria | reverse complement strand
TTCTGCATTATCAGCACTGGTTTCATCATATCCGAAATGTGGATTTCGTTTACGAAGACGAAGCGAACATGTACGAAGTTGTGATGTAAAAATATGTAAAATTTTACCTACTCTCATGAATGGCGCAATAAACAAGTGAAGTAATAAAAGAGCTTTCTCACTTTATTTTCTGACATTCGGCTGTCTTATAACGGGTGATTTTTTTGAGGTTAGGATTTTCATGCATTAGTATTTGACAGATCACGTGGGATTTCAGACATGGTGTCAAAGAGAAAGATGCTCAGTAATTTTAACTGAAGATAAAACTCAAAACAATATTCTCTGTGTTATATGTTTCGAACAGGAACGGCAACTTTGGTTCGTTCCATGCCATGGCGGAATTAAACCAGATGAAGAAATTAGAGCGAGAAAACGATTTTGTCACTGCCTTATTTGAAAAATTGCCTTTAAAATTTGACTATAAGGCAACCGAATGACAGAAAATAAAGCGAAAAGCTGTTTTGTTACTTCACCTGTTTATTGCGCCATGATTGAGTAGTCCACTTGCAAAGTGCGCTACGTAAAATTTTTTCGATTGGGTAACGTACCAGTATTTAAAGTAGTTTAATGTCCACTTACAACCCAGTGCAAAATCTTTATATATTCTGAAAAAACGCATCAAATACATATTAACTACTCTTGCAAAAGTCGATATCATACTTATTTATAAACTTTCAAAAGTCTCCATCTTCTGATAAACTTAGAGAATTGCTTTAGGTCGGGTAGATTGGTAATGTTATTTTATGTTATGTTATGCTATGTTATAATGTTCTTAGGCTGTTATTTATCAAAATTTTCAGGTAATAAAGAAAAAGATTCAATTTAGATGTTACTTGTTGTCGTAGTCGTTTTTCAAATTTATGGCTTACTATCAAAAAATTACATAACGCTGTTTGGAATGTTTTCTACATATTAAAAAGCATGCAGATAAAATTCATTCAAAAGCGCTATGTCCAATTTGTTGACCAGTTATTAAAGACCACTCTTCCTATATTTTGTTACACTTTTTCATAAGTAAAAATATTTTGTAAATATTACTTTCCTCAAATTAATTATATCACATTTTTTGTTCAATTGTATTTTTGGAATCAACANCCTATATTTTGTTACACTTTTTCATAAGTAAAAATATTTTGTAAATATTACTTTCCTCAAATTAATTATATCACATTTTTTGTTCAATTGTATTTTTGGAATCAACAAAGTTCTTTTCCTTCTGTCAGTAAACAGGTTTTGTTAGAAATAGTATAAATAAGCAATGGGAAATAAAACCTTTGTTGAAAATAAATCAAAACTCAGATTTTGAAATTATTTGCTATTTAAAAGTGAAATAAAGCAAATTTTGCGTTATTGCCTTTTGCGTTATTTCACCTATCCATCGTCGTTTCGACTTTCTCTAAACTACCTTTGCATGATAATAAGGACTTTTTTTTCCGATTTCAAACGTTTTCTATAGCATTCTTATTTATTGCTAAAAGATTGTTTTAACTATTAACTTGGAGTAAATTAGCATCCTCAGTAAATGAAATATCGCAGTTTTT
>NW_016218527.1:0-1580 GCF_001687245.7 Rhagoletis zephyria | reverse complement strand
ACCTTAAATCTTCTCATCAAAAATTCTTCAGACCGGTTTATTGCCTGCCGGCGTTCATCCTGCGTGCCACGAGAAAGTCATTTACACGCATATGTTGCACTAACAGTTAGTTATTAGACCACAACGAAAGTCTGCATGTTTGAAGACACATCAGCAACGGAAATTGCGATGATGATGATGCTGCTGCTGCTGCTGTTGTTGGGTATGACAACAACAGACCAGCCGCCATCTGCTCTAACAACAGCGGCAATAAATGCGAAAAATTACCAAGATGCATGTATGTAGCTCGTAGCTCAATCTCGGCAGCCACAGCAGCTGTCGGTATTCGCCATAACATTTACGTGAAGCATTGTGATTGACGGTGATTAAATATTTGTTATGTGGCAATTATGGCACTTTTTCGCGCATAATAGCGTGTTCACACTCCCGTGTATCTTAGAACTGAGTGGTGATGAGGAATATAATCATTGGGGCAATGCATGTTTTTATTTTAATTTAATTTATAATGAAATGAAATCTATATCTATACTTATAAAAAAATTGTAACCGGCCGATGTCTGTACCTTATAGATATTAAAGAAAAATTATGATAGTGGTTTCTTATAAGAGCTACCGAATCCAAATAAACAATTTTTAGAATTTTTTTAATCTCTGTCTGTCTATATATTTGTACGTGCATAACTCAAAAACATGGAATTGAATGCAGTATCGCTGTATCGCTAGAGATCTAGCTTTTAAAACGCTCTTTTGCATTGGCCAACGCAAAAGTTCTTATAAGGCGCCGCGAAGTAAGCGGGCATTGGCTAGTTTCTTCCTCTATGTGAAATCGTCCACTAAATAAATAAGACCAACTTTCAATGTCCTTTTGGAAATATACCAAACAAAGGCTCTGCCGAGGTTGTTCTCAATATGAGTGGCCCAAAACTGCGCTACCCACAATTTCAAGCAAACCTTGCCAAATACATATTAAATGTGGTATTAATGCCAAGAAACTTTCAGATTATCGGGTATGATACAAATAAACTTTCTAAGAAACAAGCGAACCATTTTTCAACAGCCCCGGAGTATTATAAGCGGATCACAGCATCTATAGGTAAAAAGGTGTTTCCAAATTCCAAAACATAGTGGAAAATACGATCGAAGGGCATTTCCATGCGCCACGAGGTAAATTTTTATTCTCGCCAAATTTTTAACTGGAAACGATTTCCTGAAGAAATATTTGCACCGGCTTAAGAGCAAAGCTGATATAAAGAATGAACAATGTGGAGTTGGCGTCTAATAAAAGTTATCCCCTTTTATTTTCCGGGTGGGCATTTGGTTCAATTTCTAAAGGTACTAATAGAAAACATTAATTGGTGAGGTGCTTGGACCGAATTCAGTCCAATCAGGTGGGGAATGATAGAGTAGGGGTAAATCGTCTTCTCAAGCTAAGCACTTCACAGAAATTGGCTAAAGAGTCTCCTCGAAAAAACCCTCAGCCGAAATAAATGACCTGTGAGTCCATGATCGGATGGTTGTGGCTATTCAGAGTCCAACTCCGGCAGGGGAACCATTTAATCAGAGTGTATTTGCTAAAAAAA
>NW_016218526.1:0-1580 GCF_001687245.7 Rhagoletis zephyria | reverse complement strand
CTGACAAATAAAATGATATTTTAGGAATTTTAAATACTAAATAGTGAAAGCAAAATTAAATTTTCGTTTCTTATTGTCCATGGTAGAATCTGTAAAATTACAAAAATTTATATTAGAGGAGATAAAATAAATAATTTTTCAACCAGAAACCAATCATTCGGATTTTGAAACTGTTGTAACCTTTTGTGTTTTAACCAGAATTTTTTGGCATTTTTCGGAAGTTTTCTAGTCCAACAACACATAAATGTCTTAATTTTGCGTTTTATTAAATGCATTAAAAATAATAGGAAAATATTGAAAATAAGGAATCTATGCCAAAAACAATTCTTCCCAATTTGTTTTTTGTTTTGCATGTTCAATTATGTGAACGACTTATTCACATGGAATTGGCGATAGGGCTGATTATTGATAACAAAATCGATAAACGAAATCGATCAAATACGGATAAAAAAAATCTAACAAAATATCGAAAACAAAATCGATAAAATGTCGATAACAAAATCGATTATTGTATCGATAACAATGTCGATAAATATTTTCATATATATATATAAATAACAATATCGATAAATATGCTCATAAATATATCAATAACAATATAGTTTTTTTATAGCTATAAAAATATCAGTAAATATATCGATAACAAAATCGATTATTATGTCGACAACAAGAGCGATATATAAAACAAATATTCCGAAATTGTCTCAAAAATTTCGAGATGGCCCCGAGAATCCCGAAATATTGTTGAAAATCCTGATTTAGTCCCGAGAATCCCGAAAATCTCTTTGCCTCTATGTTAATCATTCTTCCTCTATCTTCATCTTTACGTTTATCGGTATTCTCATCCACATCTATCTATCTATTCTTTTATTGATATTTATGTAAGCCTTAGTCTTTAACCTTTTATTAGCACGTTTTTGTTAAATTAATTCCATGTGCATACATTTAAGAGGCACTTGTTACCGTTCCAACCATTTCCGTGTGCAATTTCCGTTGAATTTGCCAATTTACTCCCAACCAACCTCCCGCCGCTAAAGAAGTTTCACTTAGAAAAAAAAGATCAGAAACTATACGGTTTTCTGGCTCGAAATATTAATTCTATAGTTTCTTATCTTTTAGGGTCTATGGTTTCAATCTTCACCTTCTTCCAAAGTCTCTGGTTTTAGTATATTTACTTGGCTATAAGGGGCATGAAAGTCCGCTATTTATTCTGCATTCAAATCAAAAGCTTCCATTTGCCATATGGAGCTTTCAGTTTGAAATGAGGAACGCATCCTACACTGAGAAAATAGTTCCTAATAATCCATTGTGGAGCGGTCTGAACTCAAGGCATAAAGTTCTCAGTGTAAAGGTAAAACTTGAGTTGAAATAAAAAAGTTCAAAAATCATTATCATGAGGATATTAGTTTTAAAACTCGCGAATTCTGCGTTTAAATTTGAATTGCATATTTAACTAAATACTATATTTGCAAAATTGCGTTTTCACACATTTTTCCTGCCATAAAAATCAAAAGTAGGTGAGATTTCAGATCTGTCGCGAACACAAATATTTGCATTCTTTATCATCTCTCATTTTTATT
>NW_016218525.1:0-1580 GCF_001687245.7 Rhagoletis zephyria | reverse complement strand
TAGAAGCGCATCGTGACAAAAGTTGCAAACAACACCAAAAACATACAATTACCAAAAGAGGAATGAATCACAACTGAAGATGCTGTATATATATGTTTTGTTTATAAAAACGAACTTCTAGTTTAAAATTGCTCAAACCTCTAAAAGTGATTAACAATCTGTTTTTATTTAAGGCGAGAGTGAGTCGAATTTTCTATTTTATTGGCTCTCGTATAACTCCTATAGAGATTTTCAGTTTTCTTTAAAATCTTATAACTCAACTTCTAGAGTACCTAAAATTTAGACTGAAAAATCTCAAATTAAAGTTAAAGAGTTGGCCCAGAGTCTTATTGGGACTTTTAATTTTATTTGCTTTAGTTTAGTTTTTATAAACGTTTGAAGTTGGTAAAACTGCTATTTTGTGATTTTTCCAAATTCAAATATTCATAAAAACGAAACAAGAGCAAATAAAATTAAAAACCCTAATAGGATTGTAGACCAGCTCTTTAACTTTAATTTGAGACTTTAACCTGAATTTTAGGTACTCTAGAAGTTGAGTTATAAGATTTTAAAGAAAACTGAAAATTTCTATAGGAATTATACAAGAGCCGATAAAATAGAAAATTCGACTCACTCTCGCTTTAAACTATAACTGTAGATTTTGTATTAAAAAATTTTTTTTATAAAAAAAATAGGTAAAGTGACTTTGCTAAACTACATTTACTGAATTTTGTCAAAAAGTCGTATTATCACTCTAAAACATTAGTCAACGTAGACACCAAAAGTACATAAAACAATGCACAACTAAAATTTTTTTTAAAAGTAAAACGAATCAAAATTGTAAAAACAACAATTTTAATTAACAAAAACAGATGATTTCATAGATTGAAAACAATAAATATTTGCACAAGTTAAATTAGTTGGCAAAATTAAAATAAAGTTAGCTAAAGAGCTTTGAGTTTTGTCTCTCGAACAGTGCTCGACTTTAGCGACGACCAGACACTGCAGTGGACTTGCGTGAAGCAGCAGTGTTTTTGGGCAACTTTGAGGAGCTGCGACGACTGCCACGAGGACTGGCGCTCTTCTTTGAGCTGCTGTTGATTTTTTTCTTTTTCTTGGAAGAAGGTGAGCCAGCAGCACTGGTGCTGGACTTTTTCTTTTTGATATTTGTTTTTTGTGTGATTTTTTTACCGTTTACTACCGCTTCTTTCTTTTTCTTCTTTCCGTCACTGAAGAAACAGCAGTAGACGAGAATGCCGAGGCCGAGGAGTAAAAGAATCAGCGCAACGATGATGATGGGAATTATGGGGAAACTATTGCTGCTTGTTGCTGAGGGGTGATAAAAAAGATAGAGTTTGTTTATTGTTTCGGTGTGATTATTTTTGTGAGTGCTTACTTTTATCTGCTGGTTCCGGCTTGCCGGTAGGCTGGTGATCATCTGATGGTCCTTTCCAGGCATCTTTACTGCTGATTTTGGTCAGTTTTGCTGATCCGTCTTTTGCAAAAGCACTTCCTGAGAAGGAGTAGACAGTGTTTGAACCGTCAACGAGGCAGGCTGTAGTGCCGACAAAACCGGAGACTATGCCAGAGAGGGGAGAGCC
>NW_016218524.1:0-1580 GCF_001687245.7 Rhagoletis zephyria | reverse complement strand
TTTCATTGCGAACGATTGAATTGTGACTCGACTGATTGAATTGAAAATCGAATCTGCCTAAATGATCACAGTGCCGTAAATTTAAATCCAGCGAGAAATTTTTCAGTGCAATATGTTAAGTTACGCTCACAGTTAACGGATGTCGTCGTGTCGTTGAGAAGTTTGATTTTTTCAAGGAAATCGCGAAACAAGTATATAGTTTTGCGCGTTTTATTTTTATCATCGTTCAGAGTTCAATTTTTATATGAACACGATTCTAGGCTGAGCCAGAGATGGAAAAGTAGGTACAATTGTACCTTTTTCCGACTTTTTGGAACCAAAACTTACATTCGGTACACTGAGCTCATATTTAAGACTACGTTGCTCGCGAAAAAAATTTAAGAAAATGTTTGTAAGCAAGGAGAAATGGCAACTCATATATCAATGTGAATTGTGTGTCATTGTGGCAACAAGAAATCTTTGCAAAGTGGCTAAGTACCTTTACTAAATTATTTGCGAACAGTGAAGAATTCCTCACCTTTTGAGGGATTTCTGGCAAAGTGGTTAAACTGCATGTTTCAATTGTGAATGAGCTGAAAGTGCGGAGTATCTGTAATCTGAATGTACTCCATTTATTCTTGCAACGAAGGATAAGTACTTAAGTCAAATTTTGAGTAAAATTTTAGCTCAAGTTCGGCTGCCCACGAAGTATCACATAAGGTTTTGTATCACAGGCCTGGTTTACAAAATAGACCCAAATGCGTTATGTACGCAGTGCAATCTTGGCCAAACAGAAGGCCTCGAGCATTTGCTCTTCAAGTNGTAATGTACGCAGTGCAATCTTGGCCAAACAGAAGGCCTCGAGCATTTGCTCTTCAAGTACCCAACTTATTATTTCTTCAGGGACTACTACCCAGGACCACTTCTAAAATAGTTTGAAAGCAATTGACCGACCAATTTACCGAAATGTACCGAAATAATACCCCTGTTTTTTTTTTCAAAAACTATTTAGAGGTCGCTCAAAGCACACAAAGTTTTCCATGTATTTTATATGGGGAAACCCCAGTTTTCTTAGAAATGGTTTAGAATTTTCGAAAATCAATATTTTTTGATCGGAAATTGTTGCTTCTCTTTAAGACACTGCCAATCATAATACCCAATTGTTAATTTTACCACTTCCAATAATAGCGATTTTTTATGGGTCCCCCCAATTGTATTTTTTGAGGGATTTAGGGGTCCTATAAGAAATAGTTAACAACAACAAAGTTTCCCGATCGAAAAATATTGATTTTCAAAATGTCTATACAATTTCTACGAAAACATGTTTTCCCCCATATAAAATAAATGGAAAACTTTGAGTGCTTTGAGCGACCCCTAAATATTTTTTGATTTCCAAATAAGAACAATTTTTTGGTATAGTACAATGCTAGACAGTGGGAGCATTAGAGCTCCGACTTGCGAGCTACTTTTTAGGTACACTTGACAGCAAAATTGTACAATTCTATTGTCAAATTAGGTACAATTTGAAATTTAGATTGTCCATCCCTGGGCTGAGCACAGGGCGTGAGTTATTCCGAATATCGCGTTGTTTTTTTTTTTTT
>NW_016218523.1:0-1580 GCF_001687245.7 Rhagoletis zephyria | reverse complement strand
TGTAAGTAAAAAATTTCAGCTACCATTTTTAGCCTCAACGACTTTTTTTTAGCTCTTTTTTAGCCCTTTTTTAAGGAATTTGGCTACCACTAAAAATGATTCGCGGCAACACTGACGTTCATAATTCTATTTTAAGTTTTCCTGTAAATTCGCTATAAATTATGCTGGTGGACTTCAAAATAGTATTTCGCATAAAGGAGTTAGTATTGGTGACAGGTAAAATTCAAAAGTGTATGAAAAAAGATGTCGAATTTCGACAACTGGGCGATACTAGTNAAAGGAGTTAGTATTGGTGACAGGTAAAATTCAAAAGTGTATGAAAAAAGATGTCGAATTTCGACAACTGGGCGATACTAGTTCATTGAAAACGCTATGATTTCGCTCAATAGTGCCCACTGTTTCGTGATGGTGTGCTGTCGAAAAGTCATGATCAATCTTTAAGAGTTTTGTTAGTTCCGAAAATATTTCGTTTTTATATTCCGTTCCTAAATCTGATCTGATTGAATTCATTATACCGTATACTAGTATGTGACTTTCAAAAATAGCAGAGGCTATAGTTTTGGCGATTTTATTTGGAACAGCAACGGTAACCAGATACTTTGTCAGATCACAAATCATAGTAACAGCGAACTTGTTACCGCTTGTTGATTCTGGCAAAGGCCCTATCGTATCAATTATCACTATTTCAAAAGGTTTGATAGGTGTTGGCGTTAAAACAAGGGTTTCTTTTGTTTTTTGTTTTGGCTTGTTTAGTAAGCATTTCTCGCAATTCTTGACAAATTTTGATATATCGCGGGTCATATTTTTCCAAAAATATTTTGTACGTATTTTTGCATATAATCTTTTGAGTCCACAATGTCCTCCACTTATTGGATCGTTTTGGTATATTGTCATAAGTTGGTGTTTCTTTTCGTCGTCGGTTACAGTTTCGACTGGATCCGTCAATATAATTTCTAAGTTCTTTAAAATTTTATTTCCGCGGTCTTTTAAGTTCGTAATCGTAAAATATTTGAAAAATAAATCATCTTTAGGCCATTCTGGCGTCTTAATAGTACGACTGTTGGCTTCTACTTCAAGCCGCGAAAGTAACTCATCAAAATTCGTTTTTTCGTTAACAATCGTAAAATTAAGTAACCCGAGTTTTTTATGTTTTAAATGTGCACAAACTTGAAAATTTGAAATTTTATTATTTTTATCATATACTATATTTGTTTTCACCCGGAGTATTTTCTTTGAAAATTTGTCATAAACCTGTAATTAAATTTTTTCATTGCATTCACTATCGTATTTTAATTGTGTTCTATTCGTCATTGATCGTGTTTTTACCGCTAGTACTTGTTTAGTTGAGTCTTTTAGTTCGTCCATTGTAATCCGTGACAATGCGTCCGCTTCTACATTCGATTTTCCTTTTACAATATATTCAATTGTAAAGTCGTATTCTGAGAGTTCTAAGCGTATTCTAGCAAGCTTTGACGACGGGTCCTTCATGTTAAAGATANCAATATATTCAATTGTAAAGTCGTATTCTGAGAGTTCTAAGCGTATTCTAGCAAGCTTTGACGACGGGTCCTTCATGTTAA
>NW_016218522.1:0-1580 GCF_001687245.7 Rhagoletis zephyria | reverse complement strand
AAAACGGCTTTTGAATTATTCATATACAAAACGAATGAATGAGTTTGGCCCAAAATTTTTTGGAATTTGATTGAATAACTGTTCTGGTATATGTGTCGACATTGGAATATTCAAACAAAGGGAAAATAAATTGAATTGAAATAAATGACAACTTTTTATATGAATATCCAAAATAATTTTTTCTGTGCACATATGTATGTACAAACATACATAAGTATATATGTATGTGTTCCTGCGATCCTATTACAATACGAAAAAACCTGTTTGTAGAAAAAACTTTTTCAGAAATGAATTTAAATGATTTGAATGTTATCCATTCATTCATTCACATTCTTCCATTTGAAGGTAGAAAATTTTAAACAAAATCTATATTCATAACTTACAAAATACCAAACGCTGAGTGTTTTGTATGGCTAGAAGTTTGAATGAATTCGTGCAGCCCTCTAGTACATATGTATAAAGAGTAACATGTGCCTTTAAAGCAATTCGATTGTTGTTATGTTGTCGGGCTAGGCTTCAAAGTAAAAAGCGTAGAATAAATGTAAATTAGTTACAAATGATAAATTTCTCAAAAAGTGAGNTATTGAAGTAAAATTAAAAAGCTTTAAATGAAATTTTGGACCTAAAATTTTGGGTAAGAACCCCAAAAATAGATTTTCAAAATTCCCGAAGGATTCCAGAAATAGTCCCAGGAAGATCTGGCAACGTTTCGAAAAACTAAAATTTTTATATACAGTTCGGAATAGAATTAGCTCACACTTTATGCCTTTCGGGCTGCCCATAAAGTCCGAAAGTCAGTTTTACGACCAAAAACAAAAATTGAATTGCGAAACTATGTGAAAAATATAGTAAAACAGCGTTTTTACTTTTCTCATGCCATCAAGATTTATTTAAAGAATCATGAAATTTCAAGCTTATGATTAATTTTAAAAAATATTTATTATAACAGTATGTGGGTACCAAATTAAAAATAAAAAACGTTAAATTGTTGGTGAAAATGGGCGAATAGATACTTAAAATGTCTTTTTAAAGCATTATCCTTGAATACCCTGCAAAAATGTTCAATAGGACTAATATGTACACTGTAAGGTCCTCGAATTTCGTCCTTCTTATTGTACATATAAGTTTAGGTTTCAGAAATTAATTAAAAAATAATGATTTTTTTTATGTACATAATTTCTTTAGGGCTGTACCAGATTAGGTTGACAAATATCCATATTTTTCTGTTCCAAGATTGAAAAATGAAAATGATGCATAAAAAAAGAAAACATTATATAAAACCTGAGAATTTTTCTCAAATCTCGAGAATTTTGTGGCAAACCCTATGTGAAAAATTCATCCCATCAACCCTAGCTGAGGATGAAATCATCAATTCCGCTAATTCGTTTGAGGAAACACTTTCCACTACGGTGACCATATTAACCAACGTAAAATGAAGGAAATTTTTGATTCCCAAACGCCCCCGTGTAACTAGTTAGGTTTAAATAGAAAAAGCTAAAAATATAAAATGAAAATAAAAAACCAAGGAATTAAACCGAAACCCAAACCGAAACCGTAACCGTTTAAAACCGTTTCGTTTT
>NW_016218521.1:0-1580 GCF_001687245.7 Rhagoletis zephyria | reverse complement strand
GTGGCACCCGCACTAGCTTTCTTTGCTTTTGGCCACCAGGCCAGTGCCGTATATGTGACAACACGTTTCACGACCGTATTTAAAGACCAATACGTTAGTTTGGCTGATATTCCCAAAGTTTTACCATGGGGTCTCTGGCAGGCATAAAACGCCCTTGTAGCCTTGTTGGTAATGTTTGGGAGATGTGAGTTCCAATTGAGCCTTTTGTCCAGGGTTACCCCTAGATACTTCGCCTCTTCTGAGAACTCAATTTCTGTCCCTGCCAAGGTGGGTTTAGTCAAGTTGACTTTCCTTCTTTTGGTAAATGGGACAACGGTGGACTTCTGCGGGTTTATTGACAATCCCTTTGAAGCACACCCGTCTTCCGTTAAACTGCGCGCAGCTTGCAATCTGGAACAAATTGTGTCCTCATGCCAGCCGACAACGTAGATGACTAGGTCATCTGCATATCCATATGCCTTGAACCCATTGCCATTTAGCTTTTCGAGAAGTTCGTCAACAACCAGTGTCCAAAGGAGGGGCGATAAGACCCCCTTGAGGACAGCCACGGGTGGAAGTTACTGCTTGCCTATTGTCTCCTAGTTCCGCTATTATAGTTCTGGATTTCAACATGCTTATGATCCAATCCGTTAGAAGGCCAGGAATATCCTTTCGTATCATAGCTGTCGATATTGCTTCATAAGACGTATTGTCGAAAGCACCTGATATGTCCAGGAATGCACACAAAGCTATCTGTTTATACCGCAATGCCTTTTCAATGACTTGAGTTAGGCTATGTATTGCAGTAATAGTAGATTTGCCTGCCTGGTATGCGTGCTGACTCTGACACAGAGGCTTATTCCTGAGAAAGTTATCCCTTATGTGAAAGTCAATAAGTTTTTCTAACGTCTTTACTAGAAAGGAACTGAGGCTAATTGGCCTATACGCCTTTGGGAGTTGTGCTGAGTTTTTCCCCACTTTAGGTATGAAGATCACTTTGACTTCACTCCATGTTGTTGGTATGTGAGCAAGTAAGAGACTTGGTCTCAGCAATCTAACTAGTGGCCCTGATATTAAGCCCAAGCTCTGCTGCAGCAGGCAAGGGTAGATACCATCTGGACCAGGAGATTTATATGCACTAAAGGTTGAAATGGCCCACGATATCTTTTCCACACTGACGATTCTTCCTGCTAGGCCTCTAGTCCTCCTGTTTGCGCACACAGCGTTCGCCGTGTTTGTCGAAGGACATGTGCCTTGTGGAATACATCCCGGGAAGTGGGTTTCTAGCAGAAGCCTGCTGGTTTCTTCCGGGGTGCCAGTGTAGGTACCATCTGGTCTTTTCAAAGTGCATAGGACTTTCGGATGATCTAGTTTAAGGGCCTTCTGAAGGCGATGCACCTCTGGAAGAGAGGAAATACTTCCGCAGTGCTCACGAAACGTAGCCCTTTTAGACCTTCTGAGCTCACAGTTGTAAGCGGTTAGGGCTCACTTGTAAGCGGTCCAGTCACCTGTTGACTTTGCCCTATTGAAAAGTATCCTGGCTCTTTTCCTAAGTTTTCCGAGAGAATCGTTCCACCAAGGGACATCCCTTTGAGACTTCT
>NW_016218520.1:0-1581 GCF_001687245.7 Rhagoletis zephyria | reverse complement strand
AGTTCAAGTGAGACGCCTTCGCAGAGTATGAAAAAGTAAATTTGTACTTGGTTACAATTTGTATGCGGTTAATTTTACTTTTTCCAAAAATAAACAACAAAAAAACCATTGCAGGTAAGCAAACTAAACCCACGCAATGTGCAAATGTATATGAAAGATTAGACAGCAATTTCGAAAGGGACTTCCCGTTTGTTAAACATCGTGAAATTTTCATTAATTACACTATATTCTCTATCTTTTATATACTTTAACAATATAAATGTCTGCCAATCACGTTCAATTCTCGCTACTTAAAAACAAAATAATCACACCACTCTCTATACTGAAGCCGAATGTGTCTTCTTAATCAATGATCTATTTATTTCACACTACTTTTCCCTTATCCGCTTTGCTGAGTGTATGAAATTTCTAGGTGTTACATGAAATATGTTAAGAATTTTAGTTGAATTTTACTTTTTTAAAAGGCGACAATTTCGCTGTACCATCTCCATTATAATAATTCATTCCACTTAATAAATAATTTAATTAAATTTTTAAACAGTTGGCAACCCTCTTCATATTATTTTTATGCTGCAACTTTCTTAAACCTCTTGTGTTCGACATAGATTTTTAGTAATTCTGTTAATTTGGGTTGAATTTAATTTTTTTTTTAAGGTGGCAGCTCTCTCTTTTCTGAAGCCTTTTTAAAGCGATGTCCATTAATACAATTATTGTAATAATTCATTTAACTTGTTAAATAATTTAACTTATATTTTAAAATAGGTGGCAACCCTGTTCAAACTATTTTCTAACTGCAACTTTCATAAATCTCTTTCCGCTGACAACCATGTTGTGATACATATTTTATTTCCCCATTTCTTTTAATACAAGCAGAATTTGATTATTCAAACAGGTGGTAGCTCTTCCAAATGTAGGTTTGAAATAGAGGAGCTTCCAAAACCTTTCGATTAAATTACTAAATAATTTAAATAGTTTGAAAGAAAATTTTGTTTTCAAACAGGTGGCAGCACTCTTTAAAGACCTAAAAGACGTTTTGAATATTCAAATTAAAGATTTCTTTACAAAAAAAAAAAAATATTNTTAAATAGTTTGAAAGAAAATTTTGTTTTCAAACAGGTGGCAGCACTCTTTAAAGACCTAAAAGACGTTTTGAATATTCAAATTAAAGATTTCTTTACAAAAAAAAAAAAATATTTCAAATGATCAAACTAAAAACTTCTTAACAATCTTTCGTTTGACAACCACATTTAATATATTTTATAACTTGCGTATATTTAAACTAAATTCAACTTTTCAAACAGGTGGCAACACTCTTGAAAATATGCTAAAATTACAACCTTCTTAAACTTCTTTCGTTTGACACCCATTATGTTACATATTTCCTTTACCTAATTCCCTTAATTCAAGCTGAATTTGACTTTTTAAATAGGTGGCAGCTCTGCTACATGTTGTTTAAAAATGAAACCTTTTCAAAACCTCTTTGGTTCATACCCATATTGTAATAACTCATTAAAATTATTAAATAATTTACCTTTAGCTTTTTAATCGGGTGGCAACCCTCATTAAAATATTCTCAAAGTA
>NW_016218519.1:0-1581 GCF_001687245.7 Rhagoletis zephyria | reverse complement strand
CCATTTTTGAACCAATAAATATATTTTTTTATAAATACATACATGCAAATACCCTCTCACTGAGTTAATTCAAACGCCCTTATTGCATCTAACTCCTCAATTATTGGAGATAAAACAAAGGATAGTTGATTTTCCTGTGTGTTTTTTTAAATATTTTAAACAGAATTTTAATAAAAAGCAATCACTTTTTTTGATAATTTTTACATTCGTAAGTTACTTTATTCTGGGGTCCCACAGACGTGTACAAGAACTAGGTGGCTGTGTGAAAATTACGTTAGTATTCCTAAGTAGTGGTCAAACCCCAGGAAGGTTTTGCTCCCGCGCATCGCAATATTTTCTACACAGAGTTGAAGTTTGGTAAAAATTACTATTATTTTGCATTACATTCTGTTCTCCTTTGAAAAATTAGACGCTTAATATATTATTGGAAATTTAACTATTTATAAGCCATTTTTCAAACAGTGGGTCAAAAAGGCCCGTTCTGGTGGGAGTTGATGGGTTNTAATTTAACATAACGGTTGATAAGCTTATTGCAAAAATTTGTTGATAGCGACATAAATTACCCCAATACTTAACCTTTAATTTTTTTTATTTCTTTGAATTGAAATAGTACATATGGATTTGTAGAGTATATAGAGATGTATGTATATTAGTGTGCCCATCGAAAATCGTTTTTTTGTACGTTAGTACTACATATTTTCAAACTGTGGAAATTATCGATGGTCAAAATTTAAAAAATTCTTTGAAATTCAAGCAAAAATAGTCATTCAAAAACTCATGAATCTAGAAAATCGTATTTTCTGACCTAAATCGACAGGCTGCGACCTCTAAATGGCATTTAAAAAATCTATAAAAATAGGCAATAATATTTCTCATAAAAACGAATCAAATTAAATTTTCAAAAAAAGCATTTTCGATGGGAAACCTAATGTAACTATATAGACTTTCTTTTGTTTGCCCATCCATCAGCAGCAGCCACTCAACATTTGAATTCAATGAACGAATTAAATAGAATTATAATCTGATGACATGATAAGATTAGAAGGCTCTTTGGATTCTGCCTTATGGGCAGTAGCGCCGGCGTTTCCAGACGCGCGGCTAAAAGAACATAATGAACTTTTCTTTCCCACTGCTTGACACCTGAAACATAACGATAATTGTATTTCTCTTTTAAATGTGCCTTATTTGAGTGCATAGTGGGGAAAATCTTTTTGTGTCAAAAATTTGTTGGCAAACATGCTCTCTTACGATTGTCACTGTGTCAAGATTTTGTTTCCGTTTTTGTAAAGTTGCTAAAATATTTACGATTGCTATTAATGNCGGCTAAAAGAACATAATGAACTTTTCTTTCCCACTGCTTGACACCTGAAACATAACGATAATTGTATTTCTCTTTTAAATGTGCCTTATTTGAGCGCATAGTGGGGAAAATCTTTTTGTGTCAAAAACATGCTCTCTTACGATTGTCACTGTGTCAAGATTTTGTTTCCGTTTTTGTAAAGTTGCTAAAATATTTACGATTGCTATTAATTTAGCTTAGCTTTTTTTTAATTTACAGATTTGGTGTCTTCAAACTAGAGA
>NW_016218518.1:0-1581 GCF_001687245.7 Rhagoletis zephyria | reverse complement strand
CCATCGACGCACAGTATCGAAATTGAACTTTTTTCGTGACAAATTCTAACATCTCGAGAACGAGAATAGCTAGCGAAAAAGAGTTAATATCGTTTTAAGGCTTTTGACACAGAAAATTCAGGAAAAAGAGTTTCGTTGGACAAAAAAAATTCCTTGACCTTTTAAACGACCTTCAGTGTTATGGGGGTTTAAATTTTTTCCTTCTTTGACCTAAAAATAGAATGCAGTGAACTTTTAAAAAAGATTTAAACACATTTTTGTGAACCGGAAGAAAAGTAAAATTCTTTGCTTGAACGAGTCATGTTTGCATGGTGTATGGCGAAATGGGAAAAGTATGTTTGTAGAATGTTTGACAAGCCACTTGTGTGGTGTATTTCGCTCTTTATAAAACTTCCGTAAGCTTTTTGTTCAAGAATTTGCAGAGCGATTAAACAACTCTCTTGATTAAAAAATTGCTGCATTTGTTATCTGCAAATATATCGAGAGAAAATTCCTCAAAAATTCCTCAAAATAAAAATCAACAAAAAATACTCGAGTGCACCCGAAATTCCTCACGTTTTGAGGAATTACTCACATAGTGGCTGAGCTTTGTACTGCGATTTTTTTTGGAAAACGAAAAATCAAAAATGTCGGGACTGCTAAAGTTATAGCTGTTATTTCGGAGATTACCACATCTCCTCAGCAGACTTATTTTGCTAGACCTCAGCAGAAATCATCGCTGTGCATAATCAAAAGCGCTAACCACTCAGCAATGCACACTAGCGTGGACCGAAACTCCCCTTCCTTACAATTTTCTTTGGCAATAGCAAAAACATGGTTCATTATGCTCTAAAAACAATCTGTGTGAAAGATAACAATTTTTGGTCACTAACTTAGGCTCAGGCCCAAGTCCATCAAATTTCAATGTGCTCAAAAAATAAAAATGAATAAATGCATTAATTAATACATTTGTTTACATAATTTGGTATATGGACCTTTTTTGTAGAGAATCGAAGTAAGCTAAGAAAAAATTAGTTTTGCACTTGAACTTTGATGGACTTAGAGTAGCTTGATTTTAGGAACTCTATGTGACAAATGGATGCCACAAATGTGACATGTACACAACCCAGTTGTGGTTACCTATATTGCCTAATCAATTCCGTGTACTAAGTTTTCCCAGTAATTTTCGAGACAAGAGGCTAGCTATAATATCGAATATCAGCTGGCTTATATGAGGCCATGAGAGCCAGAGGAGCGTATCTAATTTTTTTTTTTTATAATATGAGACAGAATGAACTATAAAAAATAAATGCGGTCTTTTACTAAAAAGTTCATTGGCCCTACGTATTGCTACATATTTTAGTAAAAGAATACTAAATAGGCCTACCGCGGGCTGTTACCGTTTCGATTCTAGTTATATATTTTAATATGCACCTCAACTTTTTTTGAAATGTCAGTTAGGCTACCCTGGTACTCATGGCCTCATATCAGCTATAAATACTATGTAGTTTCATTTGCCTTTTTTCACACTTACATATATTTACATCTATATCGTATTTACAGCATTTCTTATTTAGAGCTTTTAAGCAGGGATATTTCCAT
>NW_016218517.1:0-1581 GCF_001687245.7 Rhagoletis zephyria | reverse complement strand
TTTTTTTTTTTATTTAATTTCTCAAAAAGTGTATTTTTTTCAAAATCACATTTTCTTGCTTTTTATAATCGAAACTGTATGGTGGAACGTGTGTTCTTATATCTATTTGATACACAAAAAATGATCACGGCTGTATTTTTTGCTGATATATTACATACATATGTTCCATTTAGTTAAACAATATAAGAATATTGTAGTNGAATATTGTAGTATGTACCACAAAAACGTATACTTTCTATAAAAAATCATAACTCAGAAAAAAAAAATCTTCGCTATTAGAGATTTGGGTTGATTGTAGTTCAAAGTGTCTCTTTCCCGGTAAAAAAGTTTGAGAGAAAAAAAATACACTTTTTTAAAAATTAAATTAAAAAAAAATATATTAAAAATTTTAAATAATGAAAATCAATAATTATGTATATCATTCTATCTTGAAGTGACAATAATTACTGACATTGGGGTAAAAACATTGTTGGAATCTATTAAATTTTGACAAAGTTATGGGCATTTTAAAAAAACATTCTCACTGTCAATTCGAATAATCGATTTTTGCCTGAAAAACAAAATCGCGTTTAATACGGCCGAAAAATTTTTCCCAGCCAAAAGAAAAAATACGTGTCTCATTATTTGGACCAACAAACAATGTATTTGAGTTTGGTCGAGATTAAAAATCATGCTCGTACCTGACCGGTTGTCTGGAAATGGAAAGCATCACTTATGTTTGTGTACATGTATACAGTGAAACCCGCTTAAGTAACCAAAATTTTTGGGCAATGTGAATTTGTGAATGTAATCTGAAGAAATCCCTCTCTTAAGTACCTCTCCGCTTATTTACTCAACCCGCCTAAGTACCTCAATTTTTCGTACCCCATTTACCATTTTACCTATAATTTTCCCCTTTTAAGTGCTCCTTTAAATATCCTTAAAATATTTACATAGTTTGAATCTCAGTGGCAGCGTTACACACCTTCGGCAAAATAAATTATAAAAAATCAACGGTTATTTTTAGTCACTTGAAACTTGCACATTATTGCACTAAAATTGAATGGGCTATAAAACTGTATACTCAAAAACACATCTGAGAAAAAAATTTTAAATTTTGATGAATTTTTTCTTTAAGTGTTCTATAAAATCTTAAGCTTAGGTTTACATGGTATTTGTTGTTGTAAGGGAATGAACTGTATTTTAATTGTAAAATCTTAAATAAATACCAATACTTCATTAAATGTTTATGTTTTATTCAAGGAATTACATATCTATGTAAGTTAACAAAAATATGTAACTACATCAATAATTATGGTCGCTTAAGTACACGCATCGAGGTACTTACTTTTAATTTATAAGGTAATTTTAATTTATAAGGTAATTTTATGTTTTTATACTCTTGCTACCACATGAATATATGAATTCGTGATAAGAAAATATGAATTCGCCTCGGAAGTTAGAAAGCGAGTAAGAATAAATGTCGAACAAAGGAATTTGTCTTCTTTCAACTTAAATAAATGCATTTTGNAATATGAATTCGCCTCGGAAGTTAGAAAGCGAGTAAGAATAAATGTCGAACAAAGGAATTTGTCTTCTTTC
>NW_016218516.1:0-1581 GCF_001687245.7 Rhagoletis zephyria | reverse complement strand
ACACCATCATTTTTGTCATCAGCCTTTCTTTTTAACGTCTATATAAATAGAGAACAATTGCATTAAAATAAGTTCATGCCTATCGAATATGAAATTTTACCTCATGTTCTTCCAGTGTTAATGTTGTGAACACAAATTTGCTAGGATTTATTGTTTTAACACCAATTTTATCTGGTGACGTATTTACATCAGTGCTACTGTTTTTAACCGAACAAATTGTTTTTGTTAATGCCGTTTTATTCCGTAATAGAAATGAGCTTCTCGCCTTTGCGCTTTCAACTTTGATAAGCTCTTTTGATATTAAAAACGGTGATTTCTCTTTTTCTTCCACTCCTTCAATTCTAGATTTAGACATAGTCACGATTGTTATGTTTTTAATGTCGCAAGTCTTGGGAGTAGAAACTGATGTATTTGCTTCTATGGAAATCTAGAAAGCAATTTTTATATTTATTCTATAGTTGAGATTAAATATTACGTACTACCTCATTTAAAGTACTATTTTTTATTGCTTGCTCTCGTTCGAAACGTATTTTTCTCCATAAATGCTCGTTTTCATCGTCACTGCCTTCTTCGGGTTTGGAATCCATATACTGGTTTGCATTTGTTTCAAGTTTGAAAGCAGTGTCAAAATTTTTCCACCTAAATTTACGTTCTCGTTTAGCGGAATTATCTTCTTCGTCTTCAAAGAGCATTTCTTGTAATTTATTTACTTGTCGAATATCTTCGTCCAACATTTTACGCCTGAAAAGTGTGCGATGGGAAATAAAATATTTATTCTTGCTAAATATAACTCATATAAACGATTATCATTAATTTAAAACGACTACTTACGCGTGTATTTTTCCCAATTGAGCTCTGATTTCCTCTTTGTCGAATTCGTCTTCGTCGCCTAATTCAATGTCGTACTGATCCAAATTTTTTTCGTCCTCGTCAGCGCTTCCCCATTCGGATTCCGATAGTTCTGCTTCCTTTTCGAAGAAATTCTCAGCCTGGTCTACACGATCTTGCTTGGTCAATTCCACAGTTATTTCATTTTCTTCTGAATCATAATCAATATAAGTGGCGGGCATATCATCTTCGGCTAAGATATCTTCCTCCTCTTCGCCCGCCTGCTCAGCTTTGTCAGCTTCATCATCGGACTCATCATCTTCATCATCAGAAAACCCTAATTTCATATTTGATTTTTTTATAACTTTTTTTGTAAATTTTTTGGTTCTTGGTTTATTCGAACTAGAAAAATCTTCATCTTCACTTGATGAAACAATTTTACTGTAGATTTTGTCTTCTGCTGGTGCAACAGGCTGGGTTTCAAAAGTACCCGAACATAAATTTATTAATTGGTCCGTTTCCTCTTCTCTGTTCCCTATTTGTGTTTCAGGTACTTGACTTATTGTGGGCGGGCTATGGTGTTGCGACAAGTCAGAATCATCGCTGGGGAACTCTATTCGCCGCTTGATTTTTCCTTCTTTTTCGTCGTAATCTTCTTCCTCTTCTTCTGGTGCCGATAAAGGTTTTTGAGCTAAAGATATTTCTTCTTCATCAATTTCACCTTCAATATGATTCGTAGATTCGCGATCAGAT
>NW_016218515.1:0-1581 GCF_001687245.7 Rhagoletis zephyria | reverse complement strand
AGTTTCCATTTTCAGTTTGCACCTTCTCTATCTATCTAAGTTCTCTGGTTTTACATTTAAAATAACCAATTAACATTCGTAAGTTTGCTGAAACGGTTGGGTGAGTATGCCTGCGAAATTGCATGCTTTTGTTCTTATTAATCTTTTTCGATTTTCAGAGATTTTTACATGTGCTTAGGTTAACGGACGCTGCTGGTTATACATTAAAAATGGTGACTAGTGAAACTACTTNACTCACTTTTGATTGCCAGTATATGTATGCATGTACATATGTGTGTAAACTTTATGCCAAACTATCATTATTTTAAATTGTATTTGCATCTTCATAAAAGGAGAACAAGATAAAAAATTTAACAAAAATTACAAATTAATGAAAATTATGTGAAGATTTACCATATTTTCGTTTATTTGCTCACAAAGAACATCACATTTCATGTTGCTCAACATTGTATTATGTTATCAACATTAAATTCAACAGAATTTTTACATTCCGACTTGAACTTTTCTAACGCTGTTAATTTTTCGTCCGCGAATAGTTTCCATTTTCAGTTTGCACCTTCTCTATCTATCTAAGTTCTCTGGTTTTACATTTAAAATAACCAATTAACATTCGTAAGTTTGCTGAAACGGTTGGGTGAGTATGCCTGCGAAATTGCATGCTTTTGTTCTTATTAATCTTTTTCGATTTTCAGAGATTTTTACATGTGCTTAGGTTAACGGACGCTGCTGGTTATACATTAAAAATGGTGACTAGTGAAACTACTTCAACGCCCTTACGGAGAGATGATATTTACCGGGTGCCGGAAACAATTCACTTTCCAACGGAGGAGGAGAATATATTAGAAATTTGGCGTAGAGAAAAAACTTTCGAGCGATGCATGAAACTATCGGAGCAGCGTGCGAGGTATACATTCTACGATGGCCCACCTTTCGCCACTGGCCTACCTCATTATGGGCACCTTTTAGCTGGTACAATCAAAGACATTGTGACACGCTATACCTATCAACAGGGATATCATGTGGAGCGCCGCTTCGGCTGGGATTGTCATGGCTTGCCGGTAGAGTTCGAAATTGACAAGCTCTTGAATATACGCGGCCCTGATGATGTGGCGAAAATGGGTATTGCTGCATACAATGCAGAGTGTCGCAAGATTGTTATGCGCTATTCCAACGAGTGGGAAGAGGTAGTGACACGTATGGGACGTTGGATTGATTTTCGCAATGATTACAAAACGCTCTATCCCTGGTATATGGAATCCATTTGGTGGGTTTTCAAGCAGCTGTTCGATAAAGGGCTCGTCTATGAGGGCGTCAAGGTGATGCCATATTCTACAGCCTGCACAACAGCGCTTTCGAACTTCGAATTGGGACAGAATTATAAGGAAGTTGTGGATCCTTGCGTAGTGGTGGCATTCGAGGCGGTGAATATGGAGAATACACATTTCCTCATATGGACAACAACACCCTGGACACTGCCATCGAATTATGTTTGTGCGGTTAATCCGAATTTGATCTATGTGAAGGCCCTGGACAAGAAAACACAACGCATTTATATCTTGGCTGAATCACGCTTAAATACCG
>NW_016218514.1:0-1581 GCF_001687245.7 Rhagoletis zephyria | reverse complement strand
ACATGCACGACAGGCAATTCATTCAAAAAAAGAGAATAGGCAGAATAGAGAAGAAAAAACAGTGTGCCCGATGGCGATGCACTGCTGTGTGCTGCAACTCACATTGAATTAGCTGGAAGGCAATTTATACCGATTGGCCGCGATTAAAGATCGGACCCCGAAAGGATGTCGCATTTTGTAGCAGGGAGAGAGAAAACTCGGTGAGTACTCTCCCTCACACACACACACCTACCCAAAGAGATAACCCGATTACCGATGAGGAGAAAAGAGTAAGTCTTCATTAAGTAGCCGTAGTCTGCCTGTAGCTTCTGTGCATACTAGGCACACTAGGCCGCTGGTCGTCATCTTTTTTGTGCCGCCGCCGCCGCCGCTGGAATGGCGCACGTTTTACCGCTACCACCGCCAAACACAGCACACAACTTTACTGTGCTAAATTAATCAGGAATTATTATTTTCATTAGTTATTTGGCCAGTGCTTTCATTCTCTCCCTCTCCCACTCCCCTCTTTTTCTTATCAGCCAGGCAGGCAAACTTATAGGTTCATTTGTTTTCCTCTGCAATCATCCTTGGCTAATCTAATTAGAGCAAATTGCAGTAATCGAGTACCAGTTGTCGTTAAGTACACTGAAAAAGAGAGAAACCGTAAGTGCAGCTGAACGATGATGATGAACAGTCTTAGATCGAGTTTTTTGCAGTTATTTTTATATTGTTTTCACTTACTAATACCGTTAGTGCTGGGTATCGCCAGTAGCTGCCAAGTTAGGAAAGTTACTTTTCCCTTCTGTGTGAAAGTTGTGAAAGTTAGTAGTAGTTAAAGTTGGCTGAAGAAAATGGTGAATAGTGCTGATAACTAAAGCGATATTAATGGAACCGTTAGTGTAACAAACGGGAATGACAAAAGTTTTGAAAAAGTAGACAAGAAAAACAAAAATTGGCAACAAATATTTTTGGTAGAAATAACAAAAAAGTTTTGAACATTTACAGTAAAAATTCAAAAATTTTGTCTGTACAATTTTGTATTTTTTCTAAAACACCTGAAAGCTTAAAAGATAGATACAGAAAAGTCTAGACTAGTTTTTTTGTTATTTTTGTAATGAGACCTAATCAATAGGAGACAGACAATATTGCGTTCTCAGAGGCTGTTTAGCTGATGGTGGTTGTCATTTAGACTCACAAGCCGAATCAAAGTAAGAATGAAGACCATAAAGAGTGTCATAACTCAGGGTGCATCCCTCTTTCTCTCTCTCTCAGCTCAGTGAAGCGACAGGCACTTTGTGTCACTGGCAGTAGCTGTAACCAAGTGGGCTCATTAGAGAAGCAGCCAGTCACTATCATCAGCATCACCAAAGACAGCCATTAGCTGATTAGTGCGTCTTCAATCTCTTTTTACTCCTATTTCAGCTCCTACTCCCTCCTGCACTGCCGCCAATTGACAAGCTCAGGCACATCTTTTTTAATTATTGGCTTCTTTTTCAACTGCTGCTGGAAAAACCTCTGTTCTTTTATTTCTCTTTTGCTCAGCGTTTTTGTTGGTGGGTGCCTGTGACTTGTTCTTGTCACAGGCACTCTGTGCTTTTTACT
>NW_016218513.1:0-1581 GCF_001687245.7 Rhagoletis zephyria | reverse complement strand
TCTAGAACACGTTACCACTAAAAGCAATTACCGATTTTTTGCTGGGTTTCCACTGAAGACGCCCATTATGTTGATCTNAGTTTTTATACAAACATATTTATGTATTTGGGTATTTAGATTTTACTTAAAAATCGGTATGTACATACATGCATATTTAATTAAGCTTAAAATTGTACTTACTCACTCATGTACTTCATTGACTGACTTCAACTTCGCTGCAAATTGAACAAAGCAAAACATGACAATGCCTAAAAGAAGCGAAAAAATTCGAAGGCATTATAACGCTATGCCTTCTAGAACACGTTACCACTAAAAGCAATTACCGATTTTTTGCTGGGTTTCCACTGAAGACGCCCATTATGTTGATCTTGTCACATCCAAAAAAGTTACAGGAGTTCATTATAATTTGTATCGGTGTCCAAAAGACCTACAGAGGTAGCATCAGTAGCAACAGGAGAATCCACGTAAGCATCAGCAGCACCACATGCCAGTTTCAATGCTAGTGGTGGCAGCGGTAGCAACAGCAGCAGTAGCACAAAAACTCTCAAAAAACGAGGAACAGCAACTTTAGACAAAGTAGACAACGCCGCTGATAATAACAGCGATAACAATCAGCACCAGAAGCATCACCAATATCAACTACAACAACAACAAGACTTCTATCACTGGCCACAACAACAACGGCAACAAGCCGTAGCAACAACAACGGTAAAAAAGTCGCAACTATCAACCCAGGATATAAACAGTGACAACAACAAACCGCAGCAACTAGCGCAGCAGCCGCTGTAACAATCTAGTCGACTGTGCAANGACAACGCCGCTGATAATAACAGCGATAACAATCAGCACCAGAAGCATCACCAATATCAACTACAACAACAACAAGACTTCTATCACTGGCCACAACAACAACGGCAACAAGCCGTAGCAACAACAACGGTAAAAAAGTCGCAACTATCAACCCAGGATATAAACAGTGACAACAACAAACCGCAGCAACTAGCGCAGCAGCCGCTGTAACAATCTAGTCGACTGTGCAATCAATATCAGCAGTTTCAGAGCACAGTGGTGAGCTGTATCTTTGTATGTAATATTTTTGACAAATATATTTTTAATATCATATCTTCTTTTTAATTTGTTTCGGATAAATTGCAAAGACTCCTTACAGAGATTATTTTATGTTATCATAATGTTTCGTTCACCCCCACATGATACACACACATTTACACGGACTAATAGTTTAAATGACTCGCTTATAGATTTGCAAAACAACTATTTTCAAGAGGAGTTGGCAAATCCTTATGCTAGTCAAAATAATAATGAGGTGTATGCAACCTCAGTCAAGCTTCCACAGTTTTGGACAAGTTGTCCAGAAGCTTGGTTTGTACATACAGAAATGCAATTTAANAGCTTCCACAGTTTTGGACAAGTTGTCCAGAAGCTTGGTTTGTACATACAGAAATGCAATTTAACATGAAAAACATTACACAAGATACTACAAAATAAGAACACGCAATCACAGCGCTTCCGCAAGAAGTAATAACGGGTGATTTTTTTGAGGTTAGGATTTTCATGCATTAG
>NW_016218512.1:1396-1581 GCF_001687245.7 Rhagoletis zephyria | reverse complement strand
TTAGCTTCAATAATTACTGATTTATCGAAGATTTCGTATTTCTATAAATAACCTTTATATGGGATGTGGGCGTGGTATGTGGGCATTTCGTATGTTATACCAAGGTTAACAACTGCGCCGAGTTTGAAACAAATTGGTGCAGCGGTTACCAAGATATACACATGTAACCATAAGTGGACGTGGCT
>NW_016218512.1:869-1306 GCF_001687245.7 Rhagoletis zephyria | reverse complement strand
CGCCCATTTTCCAAAAATTTATAATACTCTTATTTTTCGTCTAAAACTTATTGTAAATATCAATTTTCAGTGAATAATCTTCAGTAGTTATTAAAATTCGCAGTTTCCGTATTTCTCAAAATTACCGTTATATGGGAGGTAGGCGTGGTTATTGTCCGATTTTGCCCATTTTCAATAGGTGACAGGTAATAAAGTCAATGGAAATAAGGTCAATTGACTTTATTTCCCCCCCCCCCACTGGTGCGAAATAAAGTCAATTGACATTATTACCTTTTCAAAAGCGAAATAAAGTCAACAAAAATTAGGAAATAAAGTCATTGACGCTATTTGCTCATTCAAACAGAAATAGCGTCAACAATGCTTAAAGTATGTCGATTCATAGAAAAAAATGTTGTTCTTACAATAAACATTGCCCCGTAAGTGTTGTTATTTAATAA
>NW_016218512.1:0-690 GCF_001687245.7 Rhagoletis zephyria | reverse complement strand
TAAACGCCTGCGCACAGCTGGAATGCGAGAAATATTTGAAGAAAGAGTGGAGAAATGATCCATAACATGCAAAACATTTTTCTTTTCTACAAAAATAAAGCGAACACTATTAAATTGAAGAAACAGTACATGTCCAAAAACCCCGGAGGAGCACTGAAAGAATTCTGTGTTTTAAATTAGCATATTTTGAACGAATTCGGAATGTCTAAGGTGGAAAAGAACCCAACCTTTCTACAAGGAAACAATTATAAAAAAAAATTTTCTTACACTGTATTTATGTCTCCACCAGCAGTCATTTAAAAGCAGCTAAGGAGAACGACGACATAATCATTCATATTTAGCAATAAACCAAAGCCACATTTTCAAAACAAAAGTGCAATGATAAAATAAGATAAACCAGTTGAAAAGCCTTTATAAATTAGAAAATTTTAGTTGAGAAANAGCCACATTTTCAAAACAAAAGTGCAATGATAAAATAAGATAAACCAGTTGAAAAGCCTTTATAAATTGGAAAATTTTAGTTGAGAAAAAGAAGTGCACGCAAAGGATTTCACAAAGGATTATACAAAAAATTAATCTACCTGCGTTACAGCACGGCGGGAGACGGGGAAGGGTGGCCGGGGGGCCGCGGTGTAGCGTGACGGGGTGTGGCGCGCTGACGCGGGCCGCCGCGAACCTAAGCAAATTTAA
>NW_016218511.1:0-1581 GCF_001687245.7 Rhagoletis zephyria | reverse complement strand
CGTCGTCTTTCAATCGTAATGAATTGATCACTTGTAATGATACCTTTGCTGCTGCAGCCCAAACATCGATCGTCGCAGTCGTCGGCCTAGACAGAGGCGCAGACGCGTTTAAGAGGAAGACAGGGAGAGAGATCGAAGAGGAGAAAAACAAAAAGAAAAACTAAACTTCAAACAGATTGAACGAGACTTTCTGTGTGCGAAGAGCTGCAAAGCAGCAGCCGCCTCACAGAGTCTTTACCTGACTCACTGACTGCTGCGCTAATTACTGACTGCCTGCCTATGCCTGTCCTTACCGCATGGCGCCAAATGGTCAGAGGAGAGGGAGAAAAGAAAGAGCAGAAAAATTACTACTAAAATCAAACACAGATAGATCGAGAGCAAGATCGAACCAATCGATAGAGTCAGCGAGGCAGTAAAACGGCAGGGATGGTGGTGGTGGTAAAGTGGCGACTGAGCATCATTCAACTGTCTCAGCAGGGCTGGCTGACTGACTGTATTTGGCAGTTCAAAGTTGCCATGCCTGAAGGAAGAGAGAGAGAGAGGTTGATCAGCAGCAAAAAATCAAAGTTGATGATTGGTCAGCCGAGCAGTCGAACACACTCAAACTACTGAAACTGAAACAAAACTAATGAGATGTCCTTCTTCTTCTCTTCCAACATCATTAATGCTGTCACCACCTCGGGCACGACTGTGTTGTGTTGTATTCAACGACAGGAAAATGGTCTTGACCTTGTGCTGGTGCTTGTGGTCAACAGTAGACATCAGCAACAACTTCGTTTATGTAAAGTGTACACTTGAGATTAGTCAGCAGTAGTAGTAGACAGTGGAGACTGAAAACAGGGCAAACTTCAATGACAAGCCTTCCTCCTCAGCAGCAGCAATTTTTTTTCCAGCAGCTAAAACATCGCTGATTTGTGGTCGTCGCCGTGGCTGATCTCTTAGAAACTGCTCAACTTCAGAAGTTCTGTACACGCTGTCTAATCTCAAGTGCAAAGAGTTGCGCGCTATTTTGCGGCGGCTGCTTCTGCTTCCTCTCACTAATAAACTGAAAAGTTATGAGTTGATTTTTCTTCTTTATTTCCTCCTTGCTCGCTCTCTCTCTCACTCATAACTTTATGCTGAACTTTACACACACACACACACACATTACCATAAACTACACAAATCTGCACATGTATGGTTTATGGGAGTCAAAGCACAAGCTGATTTACACAGCTTTCGGCAAACGCTACTTTAAGAATGTTCACCATTTTACACAAGGAAAACACACCAAGCAGTCAACTCAACAATTTTGCAAACTACCGAAAAAAGGATTTTAATTAAGAAAAAGAAGAAAAGAATAAGCAGGCAAAAAAGGCGCCATAAAGTTCAGTGGCAGTTGTCAAGCACAACCTGAAAATGAACTAACGGAGGAAAAGAATTTACCTCTAGCAAGAGAATTAAAAAATGGTCAAGCCTCAAAGATTAGCCTGAAAATGCTCTTCCTACTAATCACAAAAAGCGAAGCCGATAATGGATGAACAGTCACTAGTCAAACACACACTCGGTGTTGACCCTTTAGAAGAGGCAACAGGTTGCCAC
>NW_016218510.1:0-1581 GCF_001687245.7 Rhagoletis zephyria | reverse complement strand
GAAAGCTCCAAAGCCCTCATGAAATCACATCTAAAGTCTATTTTCAAAAAGCTCCTATTCATTTGGTAATAATACAAACAAGTTCTAGTTTTAGACCAAAAATTTTACTAATTTAATCGAAGCCTGCCGGAAAAGAACTTCAAATAGTTAAAGCTTAACAGCTCACGATAACAAACGTAAGAAATTTCTAAATTCAAAAGCTTGGACTTTACAACCCTCAAAATTTTCTTAGAAGATATTAAAAGCTCTAAGAAATTTAAGAATAATGATTCTTTATCAAACAAGTACTTTATTTTATAATATTCACAGTAAAGTTTACGCCAAAGAAAGCTCATTGACACTTTTTGAAAGTTTCAAAAGCTCCAAAATTATCAAATGTACAATATTTAGTATACTTACAACTTCGTGGATTTCCTAAAATCTCCTTTTATTAGCAAATTAATGAAGACAAAAGCGAAAATGCCAACCAGAAAGTGTTATTAAATTGAAAGCTGCAAAAAAAGCTCGTCAAGTTTTTAATGAATTGGACAGAAATTTTTGTCAAGTAGTATATTAAATTCAACATTCCGAAAAAATAAAGATGAAAGTGCAAGTGAAAAGTATCATATCCACACAGGCGAATAAATCTGTATGCATGTATATATACTAGAAGGATACGTATGCAGTCAAAACAGTCGCTACATTTACTTTCATACATACATATGTAGTACATAAAGCCGACCTCAATTGTGACCACCTCAGCAAGTACCTTAGCGAGTATAGATTTCACTTCAACGCAAAGAAAGGCACAGTCAATTGCCTGCATTGTAATTTGATATCCTTTAGCGCGAAAATTCCGACAAAAGCCGATTGTGCATGAGTAGCTGGACCAATGTGGACTATATGATTAGCTGGATACATACGAATATACATAAAGAAATGTGTTTAACCTACACTTTGGTAGAACAATGAAAGTACAAATCATCTCTCAGCAAGGATCAATGGCACCAGCAGCAGGATCAGCAAGCAGCAACCACACGAATATAGCGGTACGAGTAGAAGGAAGCAGGCATAGCGGAAATTGTGCGCACGCCTTCAACAGTATATGATATTTCGGCTTTTTCATCAACTATTTTCTTGTAGAAAGATTTTTATTTATGTATGTATTTGTTTGCGTGCCAGGATTATGACAAGCGTCCCCCTCGGTATATTCTTTATTGGATTTATATGCGGGTAACTTCAAAGCCGGCAAAAACAAATGGCAGAAGCTGAAAAGCTGACAAAGATAGCTTTTAGGGGAGACTTTGTTATTGTTGGTGTTGTGTTTATAAGCTTCAAATTATAGTTCTTGCCGCAGCCAGAGATCTTTAACCCTTAAGAAAAAAGTAAAATGTTAAGCAATAAATCATTTCTCGGCATAAGAAAAAGGCATTTTGAAATATAGTATGTCATCTAAAAGAGCTTTTAACCTAAAAAGCTTTTTAAATGTCTGTATTTGAACAGGTGACATATTTTTTTTAGCTAAAGAGCTTTAAGATACTACTTACGACTGTTTAGAGTTAAGCTCGGAACACTTTGACGACTGCAACTTCACGACGTAAC
>NW_016218509.1:0-1581 GCF_001687245.7 Rhagoletis zephyria | reverse complement strand
GAGTTCACTACTTCTTGGACTCAAACTTTTTTGCATTCAATCATTACCATAAATATAGTATTTTTCAATTAAATATTTACATACTTACATATGAAAATTTTATGTCTATATATACGTATGTATTAGGGTGTTTGATTATTCATTATTTTTTCAAAAAACCGGTTTTGGAGTTATTCGAAAAATATTAAAAGCAGAGACAGCTTTTATATAAAAAAGAGCAAAGCAAAATAAGTTCAAAGTTTTTTTTAGGTGAAAATTAAAAGAAATAAGAATCAGTGAATAATTATCTTTTGGTATTGTTTTAACTTTTTTTATTGCATTCATTCTGATTTTTTTCTGATTTGAACAGTGCTTTTTCNTTTTTTTTTTTCAAATAGCGGTCGCCCTTCGGCAAACAATGGCATACCTCCAAGTGTACTTCTACCTTCTACAGAGGTGGAGTAAAAGTGAAGATATCTCCGTTTGTGTCTCAACATTAAGAAACAGAACACGAATTGGAGGAAAAACTCGGCCAAACACGTAGAAAACGTTAAAGCGCAAAACATATATTTATTTTAAAGGCTTACTTACTATATACTTTTCGCCCCCAAATAACCTAACTTTTAAAACTATCTAGAGTTTACTCCTGAGCTTTAAAAAAGTCTTGAAAACAACGAAAAACTCTAATTTCGATAAAAAATCAAGATTTCAAAAAAACGCTTATAGATATCCCCAGAAAACCGGTGGAAACCGGTTTGGAAAAACCGAGTCAATCACCCTAGTATCTACACATGTAAATACTAAAATGTAAAGTTACACATAAACGCATTTACGTTTATTTCAAAGTGGTTGGCTAATATTATCATTAACGTCGACCGATACATATACAACGTACGTATATTAAATTATGATAGAGTTCTTTGATTACTTCCATAACAGCCATACTACGTGTAAACTAGAGGGCTGCATGAATTAATTCAAACTTCTAGACAAACAGGGTATAGTAGATTTGAATATTCTACTACACATACAAAACACTCAGCGTTTGGAATTATGTATGTTATAAATATACATTTTGTTTTAAATTTTCTACCATATGGCGATTGCGGCACGACGAAAAGAAGAACTGTGAATGTTCGAATAAATCGTACAAGTTTGTGGTTCCTCACTTAAAACTGTTGTCGGCATTGTTGTAATTTTTTCGGAACAGATTCGCACCGACCGAATCACATAGGTGTGGGGATACCTTAATTCTTAAGCCGTGTTGAATGAATTCATGCAGCCCTCTGGTATAAAAGTACATTGAACAGATAATAAATTAATCAAGCAATTTATGAAGATACATTAACTGAGATTATTTTGCAAGTCTCGCATTTATAACTTTATCTCACAAGCTTTATTAATTATTGTTTATGTTTGTAATACTCTGTGACCATTAAAGGTAGACTCAAATATGTTTTGATTGAAAGAGCGCGTAACTTTTTTCGCACTCTGTACCCTACGGTGGCTACGTCACTGATTCTACTTTATACTATAATCTTCTTTTTTATTGGCGCTGTAACCGCTTAAGCGATTTTGGCCGAGTCCAAAAAAGCACGCCAG
>NW_016218508.1:0-1581 GCF_001687245.7 Rhagoletis zephyria | reverse complement strand
TCAAAAGTTTTCATTCTGAAAACTCTGCTTCTCTTCAGAGGACTTCAGAAAATACGGCCTAATTGTTTATTTAAACATTTTTTAATTTTAACTATTTTTTTTTTTTCTTTTGTATATTTCTTTTTTATTTTCTTATTTGATTTTTTTTGGGGATATTTCGGAGACCCTTAAAAAATAGTTAGAACTAAAAAATGTTTAAATAAACAATTGGGCATTATTCTCTGAAGTCTTCTGAAGAGAAGCAGAGTTTTCAGATTTAACAATTTGGATTTTCATGGATTCTATGCCATTTCTACGAAAAGTCTTTTTTTCACCATACAAAATACATGGGAAACTTTAAGCGCTTTGATCGACCTCTAAATATATTTTGATTTTAAAATAAAAAAACAGGGGTATACTTTCTTTCGGTATAGAACAATCCTAGGGGGTGAGAGCATTAAATTTCCGACTCTACTTTTTTTTTGGACCACCCTAATGTACATACATACATATGTATGTAGTAAATCAGTGAGAAAGTGCAGCGTAGAGTAAACTAGTCGTTGAACGTTGGCCTGCTGATGGCAACAAATGCCACACCATTAGTGACAAAAATACTGCAATTATTTACGTACAAAAATATGTACATTTGAGGCACTGCCGCTGACCGCTGTAGTGCAAAATAAGAAATTACCACAATTTACAGCAATTGCACACAGAGCAAAGCAAGCAAAAACGTACATAGTAGATGCAAAGCGATAATTTACAGCACGCGCCAAATGCGTTGCGCTAAGAAAGACACACACGGAGAAACGCGTAAGAAGCGGTCAGCTGAAAGCCATTGGAGGTACGCGCGTGCCGTTGAGGCTCCCACACACATACACACATGCACACATACATGTTCGAATAATTGGCATTACAACAAGTAATTTTTAAGCAAAAAACAAAAGCGACTTCAAATCTCATTTAAAAATTTAGGANTTGTCAGCAGCTGCTTTCTAATTCATGTTAAATAAATTATATTATTAAATACCAATGTAACAATCTTTGCATTATATATCAATAATTTGAAAAAATTAAAAAGTTGCTACCAAAAATGTCAATATAATAAAAAAAACATTGCTCAAATTACTCGAAAAAACTCGAATTGCTCGAGCTCATGCTCGAAAATTTTCGAGTAATGAGCATTGAACAAGTGTGCGAGTACTCGCTGCTCATATACCCGGGCTGTTTGAAAATGTGCGAACAAAATCAAGAGCTCTAGTACCTACCGTTAATTTTTTCATGACTAAATGATCGGATCTAAACTAGATTAGTATGGGACCACCTCTGAGACATTACCTTCCCGATGCAAAATGAATTTTCGAAAACGGTTGACGTGGTCCAAAGTTATTTATTTATTTATTTATTACATAACATACATAAAAAACAACAAGTAAGAAAGTCTAAGTTCGGGCGGAGCCGAACATTAAATACCCGGCGCAAGTATTAAATATATGTTTTCCACCTTTCCGAAAGCTACCGCTACATGATAAGCCGGATGGAAATTTAAGTATACTAGCGTCCTTAAATTTCGAAATATTGCAGTTTCAAGCATATCTGAAA
>NW_016218507.1:0-1581 GCF_001687245.7 Rhagoletis zephyria | reverse complement strand
CTGCTACAAGAATATAGTGCTACTGTTGCTTTGCACACTCTATCCGCAATATTCGGCGGGATAGTTTCCTATCAAGTATAAGACCTAGGGTTTTTCCCTCTAGAGTTATAGCGTCGAGGTCGGGTATTTTGTGCTTCTTAGTGAAGAGCACTAAGTCCGTCTTTACAGGATTTATTCCCAATCCTCGCCTGTTGCATAGTGATAGTTTGTTAGGAGATCTTTGAATTAGGTCGGCTAATGTTGAGAGGGGTTTACCCGGGATAGCTATTACAATATCGTCGGCGTATGCAATTGTCTTCCCACCAATGTCTTCAAGTTCTTGAAGGAGCCTGTTTACTGCTATGTTCCACAGAAATGGTGAGATTACTCCTCCCGGGGGCTTACCCCTTACAGGGAATCTCTTTATTTGCGATTCATCTAATCCTGCGTTTATTTCGCGTCCGGTCATAATTCGTTTAATAAACGAGTTTAATGAGTTGCTTACACCCAAATTTACCTGCGAAGGGATAATCTCGTCAGGAGATACGTTGTTGAAAGCACCCTCTATGTCCAAGAAGGCGGCGAAGGTGTATTCGTTATAGTGTAGTAATCTTTTAGTTGTTTGCACAAGGGAGTGGAGTGCTGTTTCAACTGATCTTCCCTTATTGTACGCATGCTGGGCTGCCGAAAGTTTACTTCCCACTTAGTCTCTAATGTGTCCATCTATAAGTCGCTATAAGGATTTCAGCAAAAAGGATGACAGACTAATCGGACTAAAGTCTTTTGGTCTCATATGTGTTGTTTTTCCTGCTGACGAATAAAAACTACTCTTACCTCCTCACATTTGTGGGGTATATAATTAAGTCGTAACGCTGCCTCAAAGACGGTACAAGTATGGGTGCAATCATTTCTGCTGTATGCTGTAGGTCGGCGGGAATGATTCCGTCTGGTCCCGGAGACTTATACGGTTGGAAGCTGTTAACAGCCGGTTTAAAATTCTCCTCAGTGATAAGGTTCGCTGGTCATCGTTGTTGCCCGCGAGTTTAGTGTTGTTAACTTCCTCCGGAGGCAACCCGGAAAGTGTGTTTGTATAAGAAGCTGTAATATTTCTTCGCTACTAACTGTCCAATCTCCATCTTCCTTTATGAGGTAGCTTATATTGCTAGGACATATTGATAGTATCTTACGTAGTCTGCTGGCCTCGGAAGACCTTTCTACCTTTTGACAGAAGTTTCTCCATAACGAGCGCTTAGCATCTCTGACTGCATACTTAAAACGGCGTTAGTAGTCCTCAAATTCGCTCTAAGAGTTGGATCGCTTTGCTTCGTTAAATTTTATCTGTATTCGTTAAATTTTAATCTGTATTCCCTTCTGAGGGTTGCGATCTCAGTCGACCACCATGAAGGTTTTGGTTTCCTACTTGTCGCCCTGGTCGGGCAGGCTACCTTTACTGCACATTGGAATACTTTAGTTAGGTCATAAACGACTTTATCAAGTTGATGCTCTGAGTTTATCTGGGTAGTGGGGCCAGAAAGGCTGTTAGAAAAAGTTGTTTCAAACTTTTTCCAATCTGTTTTCCTGCGGTTTAAGACCGCTTTTTTT
>NW_016218506.1:0-1581 GCF_001687245.7 Rhagoletis zephyria | reverse complement strand
TGTGAAAAGCTACCTAGTTGTAATGAAAAACATTTCATATGTTTGAATCTTTTGTTGAAAAAATTGTGTGCAGATAAAAACAAAACTACTGCAATCTTCGGAAAAGGCGATAAAGTAAATATACAGTGACTGCAATAAATTTTTTTTTTATTTTTATATAAAAATATCGTCTAAGCATCTCACAGTTTGTTTTATAGCCCATACAATTTTAGTCTAATGAAGCGCACAATTCAAACGGCTAAAAAATTGCGTTGATTTTTGATTTTTTTTTTTGTGACGGATTTTTGCACTTTTTTCATATAAGTATGAATTTCTTATGAAATAAAATGCGGGAGACCGTCAGCAACAAAATTTCAAAATATCAACACAAGTTTTCGTAAATTGCGCTTGTTATATTAAAAAACCCGAAAAAGTAGCCTCAAAAAAAAATATCACAAAAATCAACGCGATTTTTAGCCGTTTGAAACTTGCACATTACTAGATTTTTATGGGCTATAAATTCTGAATAAAATATTGAAATTTTGATGAAAATTTGTTGAATTTTCATAAATTTTGTATAAATTTTAAACTGTGATTAACGTGGTTTTGGTTAAAGCTTAGACAATATTTTTATATAAAAATAACAAAAAAAAATTGCTTTTGTCGTCATTTGTTTGAGTCACTATATTATTGCCATTCTAACGACCTAAATAAAACGGACATTGGTGGCACGGTCAACTTCGGTGATCGAAAAAAGCCTAAATAAAAAACAAATGACTGTATTCCCAATAATGTATGTATTTACATATGTACATATGTATATTAGACATACCTCCTACAGACAAAAGAAAAAAGTTCGCCGTACATCTGACACCCCAATTCAGCAATAAAAAAATTTGCGGCGAACCTATTTTTCTGGTACAGTCTGAAGTACATATGAGCAAATGGATTTATCAACGAAACTAACGAAGACTGTGGAGGTTTATTTGGAATGAAGTCAACAAAAAAGGTTCTCCGCAAAAACAATCACCGAAAATTCGGCAATGTAACGTACTAAGGTCTCCATTGAAATTTAATCTAAATAATCTTAATGTACATACATATGTATTTATGTAGGTATTTTTTAATTAGAAATTTAAAAGGCAGCAATTAAAATTAAAACTCAAAGCTAACCAAAAAACAGAAATATATACGGGCGGAATTTAAACAAAGCTATTAACATTTAAAACATTTAAATTAGAGTTAAGTTGAGCTAATTATATGCACATATTTATGTACATACCTTCCTACATACATATATCCGCTTTAACAGAATGAGTGAATAATTGCGCCTTAACTGACCTCGTGCCAGCTGCGGAAAAATAGTAAATAAACTAAAAATCAAAGAATTTAGATAACAAAAAACTTAGTTTGCATGTATGAATGTATGTAGAGGTACAAATATCTAAAACAAACAAAAATCCCACAAACGAAAAAAATTTAATAGAAACAAGATAAATTTCAATACACAGAAAATGCAAATGCTTATCAATGAACAAGATATATGTATATATTATGAATTGGCGATTGAATTTGATATTGCAAACCTAAACAATTTTTCTA
>NW_016218505.1:555-1581 GCF_001687245.7 Rhagoletis zephyria | reverse complement strand
TTCATTAGGGCAGCTAAAGGTACTCGTATAATGGGAACACTGGGTAAGGCACTCTTTACCCTTTAAGGAATGCAAAAGATCTTTCAGACCGCGGTGTCTTTTGTTCTGTTATAGCCAAGAACAAAGCAACTACCTTACTAACCTAATCTAAGTCTAAAGACAGTGGAACGGGCTCACTTATTTTGCATATTGGCCTACAGGTAGAAACTTAACGAAAGCTTTCGATGCTTTACTCTTCTTATAAGCCGAGAGTTCAGCCGTTCATTTACGTGTCTTTACCTGCTTATAAAGAGTTTATCATTAAGCTGCTAATCTGTGGCTAAGTATAGGCCTTGACAGCAAGATCCATGCAATGATCTTGTTTTTTAGATGTCGGTATTTGTCGAAGGAACTGGCGCAGGAGGAAAACAATTTCTAGGATAAAGCGTAAATGCTTAACCTCTTCAGTGATTTAGACTTCGAAGATCGTTTTGAAGCAGACTACATATACCAAGTTGCTTAGCCACCGCACTGAACGTGCGTACTTGAAGACAAATGAGTATTTACTACCACATTATCCGACATATAGCCATTTATCGTCACGGGCCAATTTTTTTTTTTTTAAATTTACCTTGTGCAACAAAACTGATTTATTTATGCATTAGTTGTTTTACGAACATTTATCACTGATTAGCTTCTGGTAACTGCTCTAACTACATAAATTGTTCTTAAAACCATGCCAACCAAACACAATCCGATGTAGTAAATGCGATGTAGTAATGCAAAATGTTTGAAGGAAAAAAAATAGAACTGTCATAAATATAATTTACATGAATTCAGCTCGATTCCGGTTAGTGTGTGTGTGTGCAAACTGACCAAGAATCTGAAATGAAGAATCAAGAAACAACAAGTCAACACAAGTCAACGTTGTTAACACGTAGCTGACCATGGCTAACGCAGAATTGAATTCAGAGAAGTTTATGCAAAAGTTTCTGACTCCTGCTGCGATTTCCAGAGTAAGAATGAAATCAAGCCCATATACATACA
>NW_016218505.1:0-502 GCF_001687245.7 Rhagoletis zephyria | reverse complement strand
CATTCTCTTTTGTGTTTTCTATTTGCTTCCACACGCGACAACTTTAATTGAATTCAAGTCCTTGGTTCTTAAATGGGAAGCAACGAAAATATCAAAAGAGACAAGAAAACTTGAAACGAATTGACGGTACGGAGGTATCTGTACTCTTCCCCTCTCTTCTCACCTCCTTCGCCTACGAACGAGCAGACTTGAAAGCAAGACTTGCCGTGTCTGAAAGGGGACTAAATGTCTTGCAGCAGGCAGTTGCTGCGCTATCACAGCGGCTATACGCTGCGTGCGGCTGCTTTAATCCTGCGTCACGCTAGCCATTTAAGGCATTTTCCCTGGGATTAAAACTAGAGCGCTGTGCTGTAAGTATGCTACGGTTTTCTGCGTGGCATTCTCTATATACCAGTATGTATGTATGTCAGTTGTTTGTCGAAATGACGTTGGCTGCAGTACAACTGAAAAGCAGAATGATCTGTTGGGTAATCCGCTACGCCAGTCACTCCCACTTTTACAG
>NW_016218504.1:0-1581 GCF_001687245.7 Rhagoletis zephyria | reverse complement strand
TACAAGAGCGAATTCGAAGAAACTATGAAAAAAAGTCAAAATGAGATAAGTCATTATTGGAAGCAGTTGAAACGCGGTATACACAAAGTGTTGCAATGATGGAAAAATCTCAGAAATTATTTGAAAAAAAAAATTGGAGAAGTAAAAAACTTATATGAAATGGTTGAAGAAGTAAAAAACAAAACTGAAACAATCGGCAAANATAGTGAAATCAAAAAGCTGAACAACAACACTAATGAAATACAAATGTCATATGCAGAAACTATTAAAAACAATATAAAGAAAAAGGCATTGCCAGAGTTAAAAAACGATGTTGCAATAATTGTGAAACCCAAAGTAAAGCAAGCGGTTGAAAAAACGAAAATAGATCTGAACAGCAAAGTTGATCCCAAAAATTTGAATATTTCGAAAATTGTATCAAAAAATAATGGTGTAATGGTGATTCATAGTCAAAATAATGATGAACGCGAAAAAATCAAAGATGCCATTGAAAAAAACATTGGCAAAGAATATGAAATAAAAGTGCCAAATTCAATTCGTCCAAGCTTCTTAATTGCAGGAATGAACTTTAAATACGAAAATAGCGATTTAATAGAATCAATAAAGAAGCAAAATAATAACCTGATCCAAGGCTCATTAAAAGTATTGAAACAGTTTGAAGAAATCGAGGCAACTTAAAGGTGTATAATGCAATCATCGAAATAGATAAAGAGGATTTTACAAAAATTCTTGCCGCAGAGCGAATAAATATCGGGTGGGATAGATGTAAAGTCTTCGATGCTATTAATGTACTAATGTGCTACAAATGCAAAGGATTTAATCATAAATCAGCCGACTGTAAAAACGAAGAAGCTTGCCACAAATGCCACGGAAAACACAACGATAAAACATGTGAAGAAAATCCAATTAACAAGTGTCTAAATTGCATAAAAGCGAACACAAAATTAAACCTAGCTTTAGACNATAGCTTTAGACATAAATCATAATACAATTGACAGGCACTGTCAATGCTACAATACTAAACTAGAGATAAAAAAACAAAAATTAGGTTATTAGCAACTAAATGAAGATGCAGAAAACACACAAAAAATATATAATGAAAAATTCAAGAAACACAAAAATAAACTAAAATGTATATATCTTAATACAAATAGTATCACAGCTAACAAAAATGAAGTTGAAATAATGATCGAGGAAGAAAATCCAGATATTGTACTTTGTGCAGAAACACATACTACGGAGGATGTATATGACTCGGAACTGGAGATTGCTGGGTTCAATCATATTAGATGCGACTCGCATAGTCGTCACACCGGTGGTGTCTTAACCTATATTCATAAGCAAATTGATTTCAAAGTTATATTCAATAGGAGCATAGGTAATAATATATGGTGTATTGTGTTGGAAACAATACGATGTATAACTAAGTGGCGGGTTTGTGCGTTATATCACTCACCAAACACCAGTGATGCCGAATTTATAAGCCATATTAATGAGGTGATGGAAGATTGCTTTTCTGAAAGCGGCAACAGTATCGTTATTGGCGACTTTAATATAAATGTCAATACACACACAACATAC
>NW_016218503.1:0-1581 GCF_001687245.7 Rhagoletis zephyria | reverse complement strand
CTGTTTGTATTTGCACTTGGTGCCTCTTTCATCATCATCTTACTTTTTTCTTCTCTTGTTGACCTTTTGTTCAGCGACTTGTGTGTGTGTGTGCTTAGTTTTTTCCTCTATGCAAAGCACAAAACGGTGCTGGTGTGTGTGTTTGTGTGTGTGCGTTGAGGTGCCTAACACATTGCACACACTTCAAAGGTGGGCTTTGTGCACTTTTCTTCCTCGTTCCCTCTTTTTCTTTACCCACTACCAAAGTGTTGCCTCAATAGCACTTGCATTTTGCTAAGAAGGGCTGCTGCTGCTGCTGTTATTGTTATTTGCAGTAGCGCAAACACCTGCCAGTGCTTCTTGCACACACAAACCCAATTGCCTTCACTGTACTTTGCATCTTTTCTTCTTCTTTTTCTTCTTCTTCTTCTTCTGATCTTGATGATCGTTTCTATGGTAAATGGTGGTAGTTGTGGTGCTGATGCTGCTGCTGCTGCTGTTGTTGCTGCTGCTGGCAGTGTTCCACCGTCCTAAGGTTTCTGGCCATTTTGTGCGTGTGTGTGCAATTGGCTAATTGATCAGATACACATTGAAAGAGGGAACAACAGCCAAACAACAGCAGTGGCAACAACGGCGAACCAGCCTTCANTGTGTGTGCAATTGGCTAATTGATCAGATACACATTGAAAGAGGGAACAACAGCCAAACAACAGCAGTGGCAACAACGGCGAACCAGCCTTCAGGTCAGTGTGCTCAGTGTTGCTGCTGTTACTTTTTCTGTTGCTGGTGGCAGTGTGTCTGGCCCTGGCAGGCCGTGGTCGCCAAAGTAATCAGCAAAATGAGAGTAGCAATCGGGGTAATTTGACGGCAAATCGACCGACCTCTCTCTCGCTTGCCTTCCTGCACCTCTGTTCAATTTGCCCTCTCAAATTGCATTAATCGAATCGAAGGCGAATTGCTAGGCATAACGGGAAAAATGACACCTTTCTCTCTCTCTCGACGAGAAGCGCCTTGGCCTTTGGTGCCCCGCGCCCCAGTGTACAGCATTGTGCAGCCGAACAGGGCACAAAGTAAAGCAAAGCAAAGCAGGAGAAAGTTGTTGGTGGTTGTACTGTCCTTGACAGTGCCCAGTTTTTCTTTTCTTTTTGCTTCTGCTTCTTTTTTCTGCTCAACCTTGCTGTTCACTTTCACTACCACCAATACTTTATCTTTCTACTCCATCTTCTGCACGCAAACACAATTGATGACACACTGTCGCCAGCACATCGTTTTGCAGAAGTTGTAGAAAACCGAATTCAAAAAAAAAACATTTCACATACGTCCTAATTGGAACTCACGTGTCTGTGTCATGCATCAGTAATTGTGTGAGTGAGTGTGTCAATGTCTTGAAACTACAACTACTGCACATAATGAGAAAAGTTGCAATCTCACTAAGTGGTGCTGGTGGCGGTAAGGAAGAGGAGAAGGAAGAGGAGGAGAAAGTGAGGAAGAACTAATTAGCATGACTGATTCATTCATGCGCTGCTGCTGTCTTACGGCAAGCACAGAAACGTAGAGCGTGTGTTTTTAGTTAGCAAAAAATGTTTAGATTCAAAAACACAT
>NW_016218502.1:0-1581 GCF_001687245.7 Rhagoletis zephyria | reverse complement strand
CCAATTCGGTCAATTGTTCAAGAGCGCCTCTCCTTTCCAATCGCCGCAAGAAACCCCAATCTACTTAACAATGAAAAGACATGCATTTCCCTTCACTTCCTTTTGCGTGTTTTTGTTCAATCATGGTTTCGTGCCTTGAATGTACATTTGCCTGCTGTCGCTTCTAGACAATAGTTGGTCAATCACACTCATGTGATTTTTGTGCATTTTTCTGCCTTGTATATTTTGGGTTTGCACAGCTGATAGGCGCTTTTGCTTGCAAAAATATTTCTCTATTTTTGTACTGTCGGGTACTCAAATAATATGCTTGTTGAGCTCGTAGTCAGGAGATTAGGGATAGATATTAAAGCTTTCAAATTTCGGCTCATTAAACTACAGTGCTTATCTCAACTTTAACATCACTAAAAAAAATTTAGAAACTTTCGTAAAAATTTCGATGCCAACACTTATAAACATGACGGTCGCACCTCAGCTCGTGACTCTACAAAATANAGTCCGCAGAGCACAATGGCTCTAAGCCGACTGTTGACGAATGTGGGCAGCCCGAAACTATGCCGTAGGAAACTATTGATCATAGCTGTTCCGTTGAAGCTCCTGTACGGGGCAGAAATATGGGCTGACGCATTAAAAGTCAAAAAATGCCACCCTCAAATTTTTTCGGTTCAATGCAGAGAGGCACTAGGCATTGCTTCTGCATATTTCATGTGTCATGCCAATTGAGCTACTTGCTCACGAGCGAAAACAGATTTACAATCTTAGTGCCAAGATAGGCCGAGCAGCTGCCGCGGCAAGAGCACGTGAGCAACTATTACAGCAGTGGCAACACAACTGGAATGCCAGAACAAAAGGTCGATGGACGCACTTAATGATAGCCGACGACCGTGCGGAGAAGTCGATTTCTACCTGACGCAATTCCACCCCGGAAGTTCCTCACCCCTCCTGTGAAAAAAAATAATAATAATACAAGTATTAACTAGCACCAATGATGCCAATGCCTCACCATTTCACGATTTCACTACTTTGGCCCCTAGTGCTAGTCCCCGGTGCTTTTCTCCATATTTCAGCCATAATTATGGATGGATATCTTTCCCCCCGTCTGCCAATGGTAAGACCACCACATTTTTTTCTGGTCGGAAATTCTATAGGTATCCTTGTATAGAAGTCTCTAGTTGGGGTAATATCGTACATATCGGCTTTTCAGGTAACTTTGATTCTACTACTCCAATCTTATTTCGGTTCTCCGAGTTTTTCGTATGGACAAAGTTGATTCGTTTCTAGAATACAGCTTTTAAGTTTTATAATATTTTTTTTTAATTTGTTATCCATTTGTCAACTTGATCATCAATTATCATAATTCTTCCACTAAGTCAATATTCAAATTCCACAGAAGCCAGACACACTATATCTACCAATTATTTATAAACAACGAGCGCTTGATTGTGAGTAGACAACAGATAAAAGTGATACAAAGTAGATACAAATATTAAAAAACAACAATGACAAAGCGTAAAAGTCGCGGGCTGTAACAATAAAAAATAGAAACAAGTAAGAAAGTCTAAGTTCGGGCGGAGCCGAACATTA
>NW_016218501.1:0-1581 GCF_001687245.7 Rhagoletis zephyria | reverse complement strand
GCAAAGCATTCATTCTAGACAGCATTCTTCGCTCTATAGTTCACACGTTTATTTGTGATTTACCCGTTTCGTAAGCCGCCTCTTATTCAACCTACCACCTTAAGGTGTAAACACTCATACGCCCCTGCGACCAGCTCGAGTTGTTGCGCTGCTGCTGTAGTGGTGCAAATGTTAATGCGCGCTCACACTCGATTCTGCGAGCGTCTCTCATAAGTTATTTTACTGTGCATTTTTTGCTGGCGATCGCGTACAGTGGCGTTCAATGGTATGGCACTTTTGCTGATTCGTGAACTTTTTAAACGAAAATCGCAAAAAACTTTAAGCAGCGCCGGAAAAAGTCGCCCGCGAGTTTGTACACAATCACTGTCAAATATTCTGTTGTTGCAGCTGTCAGATGCGCTTAGAAACAGCAGCAAATATTATCGATTAAAAAATCTAAGAAATCTGTTTGTCAACTTTCTCATTCAATTATAGTTAGTTGCATGACATGAGTGCATACATACATACTACATACATATGTATGTATGTATGTACATTATATATTTGTTGCACAATCGCGCTTTTGTTGCTATGTTTTTTTTCTTTAACTGCTATTCTACATTCAAATGAGTTATGAAGAATTCTTGGAAATCTCATTGAAATCATTGTGCAAATAAATTGATTCTGATGAATAATGGGAATATGTTGACTTAGAAACTGTAATTTTTTGTACTACAGACAAAGAAATTCTTCGCACTTTGGAGAGAGAAAAAACTTAAAAATTATATTTTGTTATTAATAAATTATATTAATAGATATTTTTACCCTGATTTTTTTATTTTCCTTATGAATTTATACTTTTTTCACTTGTATTATTTTTATTTAAATCTTTCTTATTTGTTAGAACTTTGAAAATTAAATTTTAACTTTACAAGTTTGATGGTTTTTTTTTGTACATAACTACTTGCTTTCTTTCAATTGCATTTTTTTTTATACAGAAAACACCAAAAATGTCAAATGCTGTCTTACTATAAGTTGATGGTTTATATTGTAGTCTAGATTTAATTTTTTTTTTTTATATAATATATATGAATGTACAGTGAAAGCTCTCATACACAGACATCTCCTATAAGCGGACACATTCTTGGGAACGAACAATTTTTCGATATTTTATTTATTTATTTATTTTTTTTAACTTTTTTTATTTGATGTTTAATATTATTTTTCTCGAAATTCCCATAGACGGACAATAAGTAAGTGGCTATCGGTGTACGCTTATGGAAGCTTTCACTGTATATCTATTTTTTGTTTTTTTAATTTAACTTCTTAAACTGCGATTTTTTATTTATGAATTTCCTCTTTTTTAACTTACTCGTAAATATTCGTTGAACATTTTTTCAAACTTCACGCAATTATTTTATCGTACCAAAAAAAAACGTATATACGTTGAATAGAGACAAATTTTACAAATTAAAAAAAAATTTAAACTTCGATTTTTTTAATTTACGAATTACCTATTTTTAACTTACTTGTAACAACTGGTTAAACTTTTCTAAAATTTCAAGCTATTTATTGTACCAAAAATAATCATATCTACATACT
>NW_016218499.1:0-1581 GCF_001687245.7 Rhagoletis zephyria | reverse complement strand
TGAAGTCATTGTGCGAGAATGCCAGCGGGGAGTTGACTGCTTTGACCAAGTTTTCAAGATTGTCTATTTCTTCTAGAGGATTCTGCTTTAGGAAAGCGTCCAGCTGCAGCTTATCAATGAGCTCCTGTAGAGCGCACTGGCCGTAGGCAGTTTTAAAGTTTTCTCTCATGATTCGAAAAATCCAGCTGCTATCCTTGCGAATGGGCACCTTCAAGCTGTGGATTTTTGCCTGCAACTGTGCACACCCTTCCAAACATGTAAGATTCTAGAAGTAAATTAATTAGACCAAATGATGATCAAAATTTGTGTTACAAACCTGTTGATGTTTTGGAACAAATTGCTCGTGCTACAAAGAAAATGTTATTAAAAAATTGTAATTTTAAAACATCATCTTTGGGGTGGTAATTTTTAAAATGTTTGGGCTGATAAAATTTTATCGCCACTTCAGTCGGAAAATTCTTATCAGCAGCAGCTGGAGCACTGTTCAACCGTACATGGTACAGCTGGTTGGTTACACCACCACAAATTCTTTCCACATTGATTTTCTCAATGCCTGAAACCTCCCTCCAAGGACCACCAATAAAAGACTGGCACAACTCCAGACAACGAACTTCAGTATCGGCAGGCTTCTGACCACGATAAATTGGAACTGTTTTAAGCAACTTTTCCAGTGAGTGTTTTGATGATGTAGTTAGCGAGGTTGGAAGGGAAGCAGGCGATGATAAAGTGGGCGATGGCAAAGACATTGATGACGGTTGAGTTTTGGCTGACGATTGGGCAGAGCTTTGGCTGCTTTGCTCTGCTGAAGCTGAACAGTTGCTGTTGGCTTCCATTTTGGTGAAGAACAAATTCGTTGGCGATTCTGAATGCTNACTGAACAGTTGCCGTTGGCTTCCATTTTGGTGAAGAGCAAATTCGTTGGCGATTCTGAATGCTGTCGAGAGCCAGTTGAGAAAATGAATGAGAAGGAAGGAAAGAAGAGTTTGAGAGATTTCAGCAAAAAGTTTGTGAATCTAGAAGACACAAAATAAAATATCAAACAATAAACAAAACAAACACTAAATCAAAACTGCAGTCATTTACACTTTTTGACTAATGTTTTTGACTTTTTTTTAAATTTCCCACGGGTCGTTCAAATATTGTCACTACAGTATCAGATGAAAGAAACAGATGACAAAGTGAAAGTAAACTGAAAAATCTGTAAAGAAGAGATTAGCAGCAGCAGCATCAGTCATCTGACTCATCAGTTTATGTCTATGCGGTATGTGTGTTTGACTTTAGAAACAAAACATCACTACTGCAGCAACGACAGTAACCTTCACAAGACATCATCTACCGATGACTGTCATTCAAACTCAACAATCATTATTTTATTCACTTTTCAAATCTTGACCAGACTGCAAAGTATATCGATTTGAAGTGCTTCATCAAGCTCAAGATCACCATCATCATCAGATTATTCATTTCAGCTGACGAGGGAAAAATGTCGTAACCCGAAAATCAGATTGCAACAAAGCAGAGACACACCGCTACAAAGTGCCTGTGTACCGGTGGTGTGTGATGCCTCGTCTACTGTTTGAA
>NW_016218498.1:0-1581 GCF_001687245.7 Rhagoletis zephyria | reverse complement strand
ACAATTTGATACATGCAACAGCAAACAGCAAGCGAGCCATACAAAATACTAGCTGATACCAAATTTCTGTGAAAACCTACTAAAATGGCATTAAAATTGTGGAAAAACTATGTATGAATGTATGTATGCATGCACCCGTACGTACGAGTCGCAAATCAAATGAACTCACACACACACAAAAAAAAAAAAGTAAAATCTAACTGCGAGTAGATACGAAAATGAATGCCAAATGCGCTAACAAATGGCAGCGGATGGGCTTAAGTCAATACACAGTTTTTGGTCCTAATGCAGCACCCTTTACCCCTTTACCACCCCTTTTATACACCACAGTGCCGTTGGCTCTACCTGTTTTCCGCTGCACACGAACTTGCTTGCATCCGCTGCGGCGATAGTGCGANAAAAAAGTAAAATCTAACTGCGAGTAGATACGAAAATGAATGCCAAATGCGCTAACAAATGGCAGCGGATGGGCTTAAGTCAATACACAGTTTTTGGTCCTAATGCAGCACCCTTTACCCCTTTACCACCCCTTTTATACACCACAGTGCCGTTGGCTCTACCTGTTTTCCGCTGCACACGAACTTGCTTGCATCCGCTGCGGCGATAGTGCGAATTGTAAATTTGAAACTGAATCAACGATTTGCAGTTTAAAGTGCTCACCGGTGGCTGGGTGGTGCGCGGTGGTATTAGAGGTGCTGGTTATGTTGCGCTGTGGCTGGAAGTGGTGTTGCCACTGCCATTGCATGCGACTCGTATGGCCGGCGGTTGCCAGCCTCGAATGGCTCTGGTTTCGCATTTGGTGCAACACTAAAAACCGAACCGAAATAAAATTGCAAATCTAAAAACAGCTAAGGTACACAGACAAAAAGGTTGTACCACATGTACAGCAGCAACAACAACAAATACAGCATGAAGTAAGCGCAGAGTGATCGTACAACAAAAAGCAAACGACCGCATCGAATGCAACACCGAAATGCTCGATTTTGGTTGATACGGTGAAACCTGATTTGTGTTGCCAAAAACGAGTTTAGCATTTCGCACAGCCAAAAAGTGCAAACATCTAGATACGTTTGGCTGCAAATTTAAATGCACACAAATGCTTAGCTACCTACAGATATACATATGTATGTATGTACTTGTCTATTTGCTTCCCAATAAACATTTTTGTTAAATCTCAATTTGAGATGTATTTGAGAATCAAATGCCAAAAGTTACTTCTCAAATGCATCTCAAATAACCGTTGATAGCGTTCTCAAACTAAGAAGCACAATTAAAAATTTTTCAAATATTGAATTCTCAACTTTTTCTCAAACGTGAGAAGAGCGGAACGAAATGAAATCCAGTTACTTTCGTTGAAATATGTATAGTGTTTCCAATGATGCATGTAAATAAAAACACAGTTTTGGATTTATTGCATTTCCAATAGTATGCTCTATTATCTTAGATTCACGTAAATACGTTTTTATTTTAATATAAAAATATTATTTCATTTTAAGCAGGAAAATTGTTGTTCACTAGCGATGACTATTTCTTTCATTTAATGACCAGTCAGTAGCTTATGTCGGCAGATCAGTCACAAAA
>NW_016218496.1:0-1581 GCF_001687245.7 Rhagoletis zephyria | reverse complement strand
GAAAACTTAAAAAAAACTTTCTTTAAGTTTATTTTGCTTGTTGGGTTTGTTTAAACATATAGATATAGAGGAATTCAAAAACGTAGGCAATAAAACTTTAAAGAAGGTAATAATTGGAATAACACCACAAATAACCAAAATAACTTCACAAACGCAAAAAGTAGAAATTCTGAAAAAATATCATGATGACCCTGTATTTGGAGGCCACCCAGGTGTCACACGATTGTTATCAAAAATTAGATGACAGTATACATGGAAAAACATGGCTTCAGACGTGAAGTCTTATGTTAAAAATTGTGAAAGCTGTAATAAAAACAAATCTGGTAAAAATAAAATAGAACCTTTAGTCATAACAGACACACCAAGAACCGCTTTTGACATCGTTCAAATCGATACTGTAGGCCCTCTTCCCAGAACATTCAACGGGAACGAATACGCCCTTACAATAATTTGCGATTTATCAAAGTTTCTCATAACTGTAGCAATACCTAGCAAAGCAGCTAATATAGTAACCAAAGCTATAGTAGAAAACTGCATTTTAGTTCACGGACCCATTAAACGCATACTAACAGATATGGGTACCGAATACAAGAATCAACTTTTCGAAGAAATATGTATACTACTGAAGATAGAAAATAAAACAAGCACTCCATATCACCACCAAACACTAGGTACGGTAGAACGTTCACACAGAACATTTAATGAATACATAAGGTCCTATATTTCAATAAATAAACTAGACTGGGACCACTGGCTAAAATATCTCACGTATTGCTATAATACGACGCCCTCAACAACCCATGGTTATACACCATTTGAGCTAATAATAATATTAATAGATTGGCGCTTACACATATGTTAGTGTTGACCTTTTTCTATATTTTTTTGCGATGTTGCTTTGACCAGGATTGAACCCAGGCGTTGCGGAGTGGAAGCGCGCACTGCTTACCACTACACCACAGCGGCCGACCATTTGAGCTAGTTTACGGTAAAACTACCACAACTTACGACTCACATTAAACGGTAAAGTTGATCCAATCTACAATATAGATGACTACAAATCACAGTTAAAATTCAAACTACAGACTGCTCAAAAACGAGCGACAGATTTACTAGAGAAAGCAAAAGTGAAAACAAAGGAAAATTACGATAAAAAAGCAAGTCCACAAAGTATTCTAGCAAACAGCATGGTCTACCTAAAGGATGAAACCGGCCACAAGCTGGACGGCATCTTTAAAGGCCCATATAAAGTTATAGAAACAGACACTCAGGGTAATTGCAAAATCGATATGAACTCAAAAACAACCATTGTGCATAAAAACAGATTAAAATTAGCATAATAAAATTTTAAAACGTATTTTAAGACTATCCTGGCCAGGACTAACACATAAATACNGGACTAACACATAAATACATAGATTAAAATTATAAATTGTTAAAGGCAAATACATAAATATTATATATATATACATTATATACAATTAAAAGGAAAAAAGTAAAAAAAATAAAAAAAAATAAAAAATAAAAAAAACCTAAATATAACGGGTGATTTTTTTGAGGTTAGGATTTTCATGCATTAGT
>NW_016218495.1:0-1581 GCF_001687245.7 Rhagoletis zephyria | reverse complement strand
ACATCGATCAGCTGTTTACTTGCTAGTTTTGCGTTTCTTTACTATTTCTCTTTTTCGCTCTCTGTGAGCGTAATTCCCTCAGTTTTCACATTCTTCTTCTTCCTGATAATTATCTGCTAGAAAAGAAAAGAAACAAAGCCAGTATGATGTATTGCGGAACGATTTTCCGTCATCCCTTGTCAAGTTTTGTTTGGAGACAACCCGTTTCGGCGTTCAGTGTCATTTTTAAAATAAAGAACTTTCCTTCAAACATCAAAATCCTAGCTCCTTAAAATTTTGTATTCGCAGTACAAAGACGCGTCATTAATCCTCATAAAATAAAATAAAACTCAGACCTGCTGGTCTATGACTTTATTCAGGGAAAATGATCAGCATAATGTCTTACGAAATTATGCCATTATTATTCTGTTGCAAAAAGGCTGTTGTACAGTGTTATTATTTACACTGGCATATAGTGTATATCACTATTATAGTCCACTCATATTTTTGCCTCGCCTGAGATGTGTTTTTAATATTTTGAAAAAGACAAATACATACGAAGAATCAACATACTTACATACATACCCAAATTCATGGGCATTTACCATGATTGAATAATATAGAAAGGTTTTGCAATAAAACAATCTCTTCGCTCCCACACATAAAATCGTCTCTTTTACTTGTGCAGAATGTTGCCCACTCTACAGTTTCTTGTTACATTAATAGTAAAACCAAAAATTCTTCATACTAACCGCCCAATTCTGTGTTTTCTTGATACATTTTTTTTTAAAGAATTTTATCAAGATTTTTATCAAGTAAAAGCTTCCTTCGCTTTTCTATGTCAATATTTATAAAACAAAAAGCTCTACGATTTCCACATGAGTGGAACCAAGGCGAATTTATATAAGGTGGTGTTGCTAGAACAGCTGCTTTAATTCGCCTCGGTACACATATGTCAAAACTCCTTATGAGTGAATGCGAAAGAAAGAGTGTTGACATTTTCTTTCCCTCTTCCTCCTTGAGCGAAGAATAGCTGGAATTTGACATTTGTGTACCGAAAACGAAAACAAAAGACATGTTAGTTTTTGTTTTTGTACTACCGCTACCACCTTATATGAATTCGCCTTGAGTGGAACTGATTTCATTGTCACAAAAAATATTAATTTAAAAGCAAAAAAGATTTTGACTGCCGTAGCCGAGTATGTAGAGATGTCGACTATAAATCCGTGTGTCGCAGGTTCAAATGCCGGCACATGGAGTATTTAATTGTTAGAAACAAAGTTTGTCAATAGCATTTTCAATCTTGATAATCAAGAAAAGAGATATAAAAAAGCATATAAACTATGTACGTCAGCTGAAAAATAAATAAATTATCTTTATGGTGACGTCATTAATTTCTTAAGCGATTATGTAGGTCATAAGATATTAATATTTAAAAATCAAAAAATTTAACTTTAACCTTCTAAAACGTCTTTATTTTTTTCTTGCATAGTTGTAATGAGCTTAAAAAGTTCTATTGATCTGCATTTTTCGTTTTTGGATAGCTGAACGGACGGTATTCTAGAGTTGTTCCAGTATCGTCATTTCCTTAACTTATAGCGT
>NW_016218494.1:0-1581 GCF_001687245.7 Rhagoletis zephyria | reverse complement strand
AAAAAATGTTTTTTTTTTATTATTATGAGGATTTTTACTATTGGGGTACAAACGTATCCCGGGTGTGTGTTTACGTATATAACGTGTTTGGAAGGCTGTAGCTCCTGAACCAATGGTCCGATCTGGTTCCAATTTTGAATTTGAACTCAAAACTAAATAATCTTCCTAGATCGGTATAGAGGTATAGCGGTTCAAAAGTTACAACACTTCAAAGTTGAAAGTGGATACATTTGTACCCGGGTGTGTGTTCTAGGGTTAAGTAGCGGTACAAAAGCACCAGTTTTCTCAGTTCTACGAAATGTAATATTGACATTTTCTTGAAAAAAAAATCAATTGTTTCATTCTTGAACCTAAACATTCTTTTTGTCTTTTGGGCAATTCTAAATCGCGTTCAGGATCTTTAAATTCTGCTCNTCTTTAAATTCTGCTTGTGAAAGTAAATGTTTTTCATTTATTTCATCTAAAGGTGGAATATATTCTGATGCTGGAGGACCAGAAGGGGGTATAGCTGATTCAAAGTAACTTAAAACCGGTGCAAAGAGAGCACTACGATGGCCCTAGGAAGAGTTTTGTAAGATCAAGTAAAAAAATAACAAATGTAGAAGCAGCGCCATATGCTACAAAAAACTATAGTTAGTTTATGTGTACGTATATGTACGTACATAATCGACAACGGTACTAAAGTGAATAAAAAAACAAAAAATGGGAAGGAAAACAAAGATATACTTATTATCACTAAATAAAGCATTACTAAGCCATTTTTTATTCGATTTTATTTTATTTATTTTTATTTCCTCACGATCAAATAAGAGCGCGAAGAAAATGAAAGTTTTTTGAAAAATTTACGTATTTTTTCAATTCAAAAAGCAATACTAAGCCCTTCTCCAGCTGATTTTCTAACTTTTTTCTTTGTTAGAAAGGTAAAACCCATGACTTTCAAACAGAGAAAAAAATTGTTTAATTCGACCAAAAAAACAACAAGTTGTAATTTGAAGAATACCAAAGTTCTATTATTGAAGTAATAAACGAAGTGATGGAGAAAAACTATAAGTACAGTCGTGTCCTATGGGCTATAAAAAAGCAATTTCTATATGGGTGTTTCCATCGGAAGGTCCACCACGACAAAAAAGAATAAAAGTCTTATATCTAACTTATTTACGGTCCGATTTTACTGCTTTTTAAAATATATACTGGCTATGTAAGTAGAATCATGTTTGCGTAAAATGGTCTTCCTAGGCGGCGCCAAGGTTGAGATATTTCGAAAAACCATATTTATGGTCCGATTTGGTTCGAATTTGGCGTATGTAGTTGAAACATAATAAGTCATAGATTTNGAATTGGCGCTGAAGTCAAAATATAAAGTATATTCTACATATAATACATGTTTTATTTGCGTTAAAAATTAATTTAAAAGCAATATTAACAAAAATATAACGATGGAAATTTATGTTTACGTTTCACACTTGGGGTTGTAAAAGAAAATTGAAAGTAGTTGCATTAATTCAAAAAACTCTAAAAACAACTAGAATTGATCAAATCATATTAAAATAAGTTTCATGAAAATAGCCATCCACAATTCGC
>NW_016218493.1:0-1581 GCF_001687245.7 Rhagoletis zephyria | reverse complement strand
CTCTAGGTCCCTCAGTTCCTTCAAAATCGAAGTTAGTGTATCGCTGGTTTATGCCCATTCGCTGGTTCCTTTCACCTTATAGTCGACTACTGACTGTGGCGTAAACACCCCTCCAACGGCAAGTTTAAGTTGGTTCCTCTGCCGATGGAAACGAGGGCACTCAAAGAATACGTGGTGGACATCTTCTTCCACGCCACTTAGACAGAAGTCGCAGTAGGGGTCGTGCTCATGTTTGAATTTAAACAGGTATGCCTTAAAACAGCCATGACCACTCAAGAACTGGCTCAGATAAAAATCTACTTCGCCATGCGTTCTATTAAGCCAGGATACCAGGTTTGGTATGCAGCGATAGGTCCAACGACCTTTAGTCGTACTATTCCACCTGTTTTGCCACTCCGTAACGCTGCTTTGCCGGGCTTGATGTCGGTCTAATTGAGTTAGAGTACGCCGCGTGGATGCAAGGACCGTCGATTTTCTTGCTAGTATATCTACGGGTATCATACTGCCGATTACGAAAGCTGCTTCGTCCGACACTGTTCTGCAACTCGGACCGCGCATAAACGGTATGTTAAGTTGACTCCGCGGAAGTATGNTGCTGGACACTGTGCGGCGTTTGACCAAATTGGGGCCGCATACAGTATTTGGCTTTTAACCACGCTCGCTAAGAGTAAACGCCTGCGCTGTTTCGGTCCTCGCGTATTAAGCATTATTCGCGATAGTCCCGTGATCGTTGAAGCTGCTTTCTCTCTCACATAGCTCAGGTGGGCGCTGAAAGTAAGACGCTTGTCTAGCACCACTCCCAGGTATTTAATTGTGGGTTTCGTCGTGATGGTGTGGTCGCCAATTTTTAGCGCTACCTCCTCTTGTTTCTTACGGCTCGAGATAAGTATTGCTTCTGTTTGTTGCTCGGCTAGCTTCAGGCCGAAGCTATTTAACCAGCTATTAATCACGCCGACTGATGATGCTACCTTTTCGCATATGACATCAAGCAGTTTCGCAGACACTACTACCGCAATGTCGTCTGCAAAACCCACTATGGATGATCCCTCAGGCAAATCGGTACGGAGAACTCCATCATACATAATGTTCCATAGCAAGGGGCCTAGTACGGATCCTTGTGGAACGCCACCTGTTATCTCAGCCCGTTGCAGGCCCTTCTCCGTTTCGTACCACAACACTCGCGAATGGAAATAACTTCGTATTAGTCTCCGAAGATAATAAGAAATGCCAACGCTCTCCAGTCTATCGAGTATTTTAGCCCAGTTGGCAGAGTTGAACGCGTTCTTTACGTCTAAAGTAACAATAACACAGTATTCTTTTGCTCCTCCCAGCCACCGTGTACCGCTTGTTGCATCCCGTGCTAACTTAATGACTTCTGATACCGCATTCACAGTGGATTTCCCTTTTCTAAACCCGAATCGGTTTGCCGATATACCGCCTTTCTCTTGGACTTCCCTGTCGAGACGTTTAGCTATAATATGCTCCAAGATTTTACCTGCTGTGTCTAGCAGACAAATAGGCTGAAAACTTGCGGAATCATCCAGAGGTTTACCCGGCTTAGGTATTAAAACCAGCTTTTGC
>NW_016218492.1:0-1581 GCF_001687245.7 Rhagoletis zephyria | reverse complement strand
ATCGATAACAAAATCGATAGTAACATCAATCAAAATATCGACAACAAAAGAGATAAAAATATCGATACAAAATTCGATAAAAATATCGACAGCAAAATCGATAACAAAATCGATAGTAAAATTTATAACAAAAACGATAGCACAATCGATAAAAAATATCTATAAAATTACCTATAACAAAATCGATAAAAATATCGATAGCAAAATCGATAAATATCGATAACAAAATCGATAAATATCGATAACAAAATCGATAAATATCGATAACAAAATTGATAAATATCGATAACCAAATCAATAAATATCTATAACGAAATTGATAAATATCGACAACAAACTCGATAAATATCGATAACAAAATCGACAAATATCCATAATAAAATCGATAAATATCGATAGATATCGATAACAAAATCGATAAATATCAACAAAAAAATCGATAAATATCAATAAAGAATTCGATAAATATCGGTAACAAAATCGACTTATACCGATAACAAAATCGACATATATCGGTAACAAAATCGATAAATATCGATAACAAAATCGACAAAAAAGTTAAAAATATCGATTACAAAATCGGTAACAAATCGATAGAAATACTGATACCAAAATCGATAAAAATATCGATGTTTATATCGATAAGTCCCGAAAATATCGATCGCAAAATTGATAACAATACCTACAATAATTTCGATATCAAAATTGATAAAAATATCGATAACAAAACCGATAAAAATATCGATTATTTTATCGATATCTCGAGAATCCCGAAAATCTCTAAAATCTCAAAATAGTTCCCAGATTGAGTCTCTGTGTCTCTCTCTATATCCTTTCCTCTTTAATTTCCTTTATTTTAATCTTTCTTCCCCTATCTTCATCTTTGCTTTTATCGGTATCCTCATCCTCATCTTTGTTTTTACTGTTGCGTCATTTCCGTTGCATCATTTCCGTTGCATAATTTCCGTTGCACCATTACCGTGTGCAATTTCCGCCGAATTAGCCAATTTACTCCCAACCAACCAACCGCCGCTAAAGAAGTTTCACTTCAAAAAAACTTTTTAGTCGCCAATGAAAGAAACATCCATAAAAAATACAATATGTTGCTCGCGACCGAAATAAAATTGTCTGGTTCATATGTATGTACATATACGTATACTAGGGCGGTCCAAAATAAGTAAAGTGGTAATTTTATTGCTCTCACTCCCTAGTATTGCTTTATTCCAAAAAAAATATAACCCTCTTTTTTTGACATCAAAAAATATTTAGAGGTCGCTCAACGCGCTCATAGTTTTTCATGTATTTTATATGGGAGAAAACTATTTTTCGTAGAGATGGCATAGAATTCTTCAAAATCAATATTTTCGACTGACTGTCCGTTCGTCCGTCTGTGCTCACGATAACTCGAAATATCTTAACGAAACTTGATACATGTATTTCTTTTGAGCCAAGGACCATCCGTATTGAATATGGGAAAAATCGAGCAATAACCACGCCTACCTCACATATATATACTGCGATATTATAATATATTCTGACTTACTTATTCACGTAGACAAGGTATATAGAATGAAATTAATA
>NW_016218491.1:0-1581 GCF_001687245.7 Rhagoletis zephyria | reverse complement strand
GAGAGGGGCCAGGCAGCACTCTCAGGCAACAGCAGAAGATATGATGGTGCCCAATTGAGTGCCCCCAAAGTGATGCTGAGGCTGGGTGAACTTTGGATGTAAAAAGGAAAGAACGGGGGATTATGCAGGCGATTTGTACAGTAGCAGACAGCAGCAGACAGCGATGCTCCGAGAGAAGAGATGGAAAGAAGCTGAATCAGCCAACAAGGAAAAGCAGAAGCAAGCAGGCACACACTTTGTCGTACAGTTCATTACTATTTGCATGGACGTGCGCTCCATTACCAAGTGGAAAAGAAAGGGGGAAAAGAAGAAGAAGCAGAATCCACCACGTCTCACGAACTGTGTGTGTGGACCATGCAAATTAGCAGCTCTGCACAAATGCTGATCTTTCTGTGTGTTTGTCTGTTTGATGTTTGAGTTGCATCTCCACCACCACCACCACTGCTCAGGAAGAAACATCTCACCCGTCAAAGGCGGCAGCAGTCAGAACTGGAGGCAATCAGAAATGGCGGAACCTCATTCTGCTGCTGCCAAAAGAGGAGCGGGGGGGGGGACACATTCTCATTCACACAGATCAGCCGTCAGAAGACACAGCACACAGAAGATTGCAATGCAGTGCGAATATTAATTAGCCAAATAGTCAAAGACCAAGGGCCAGAAGTGCATCATGGACGAGTTGGCTGGCGGAATCGAAGAAGAAGAAGAAGAATCGATGGCCAAATTCTCCGTCTCTCTTCTTCCTGAGCCGGCAATGGCTTTGTTTTGCAAAAAAAGGCACCAAATTCTATTCAATTCTCTGTCTCCACAATAATTCCACGAACACGTAGCAAACACACAAGGCAAACACACTTGCACACTTTTGCCCGAAAGCACAGGAGCAAAAGTGGTGCACGTATTTCGTCGTACTATTCATCCCGTAACGGGGATTAGTGCAAACAACAGCAGCGGAAAGAGCAAACGCAGTACAGACCTGTTTAATTAAGGAGACATACAACACAGGCAGACGGAAGAAGAAGGCAAAGAGGGTAGCAAAAGAGTAAAAACGTGTGTAAACGGCATTAACGAGAAGAGAAGAACGAGGACGACAAAGAAGAAACAAAACAGTACAAGCTAAAAGGGGTAAACTAGGAAGCTAAAGAAGCAGCAGCAGCCGAAGTGCAAACATATGCAAATGAAGTCAATCTGACCGAGAAAGTGAGCAAGTGAGTGAGTGAGTGAGTGAGTGAGTGCCAGAGCATTGTACGGCTCTTTTTGGAAGCAGACGGCCTGCTAATGGCGACAAATTAATTAATCATCCGCGCAATTGCAACAAACGGAATGCGGAGCTTAAGCAAAAAAGCTAACTAACTAAATTCGTGCTCCGTCGCTGCAGCCGAGCCGTTTGGAACCGTTTGGCGCCGGCACCGGGCGAAAGAGACTAAAAGACTAAAAGAGAGTAAGTGAGTGAGTAAGTGATCAAAGAGTGCTCTCAANTTTGGCGCCGGCACCGGGCGAAAGAGACTAAAAGACTAAAAGAGAGTAAGTGAGTGAGTAAGTGATCAAAGAGTGCTCTCAACGTTCTACTTTTAGAATAACAAAAAA
>NW_016218490.1:0-1581 GCF_001687245.7 Rhagoletis zephyria | reverse complement strand
TAGGTGTCGCGTGACGCGGCTTTGTTGCCGTTATGGCCTGCTTAGGGCTGGTTGTACAGCACGTTCACAAAATTATAGTCTTTTTTTTTCTTTAAATAGTTGGGTGCGCTTTTTGACACCATCAACCAACACATCCGCGAAAAGAACTTCTTTTTTCTGGCTTCCGCCACCACAAATGCGTTTTTTTGAAAATTTGGTACCACCGCTTTTTTTTTGTGATTTTTTTTTAAATTTGTCCGTTTTCCACCGTATCTGCAAGCCATTATTTTTGGTTGTAAAATTTGTTTTTTTTTTAATTTGGTGCGACCGTTTTTTTTGTATTTTTGAATATTTTTATAATTTTTTTTGTAATTTTTAAGTTTTTTTCTTTCTTATAATTTCCATAATTTCCGTTAGCAATAACCGGCACCGCATTTTCCAATGCAAGTTCATTTTCGCTTTTATGTTTTTCATGCCATGTGTATCTGCATATACATACATGTGCATGCGTGTTCACGTTTTACATTTTTTGTAGCTATTTGTTTTTAAACTTTTATTTTTATTTTTTATATAGTTTTTGAAAGTTTTGTTTAACATTTTTTGCTTTTTTTTGTTAATTTTTTTATTTTATTTTTTGTAACTAGTTTGTTTAATAGCTGCTACCACCACCGATACTTGAGTAATAAAAAAGGCTTTAATTAAATTTAACTCATTTTATTTTACTTTTTTTTGGTTATGCACTAATGCATATTTTTATATATTTTTTTTTATATACTTTCTTGGGCTTTGCCCTTCGTTATGGCCGCGGGCCGCCATTTTCCCGGACTGGGCCACGGTCGCCATGTCGAAGTGGAATATTCCACCTCGTTATATGGGGGCATACCTGTACCTTCGCGTGGAGCTCTGGTGCTCCGCCGGCGCTGCTGCCGGCTAACGCTCACTTCTAAGGAGCCCTTGCGCTCCCACGGTGGGCACTGCTGCTGCCTCGTTCCACGCGGAGCCCTGGTGCTCCGCCGGCGCTGATGCTGGCCAACACCTGCTTGGGGGTGCTGGCTACGCATAAAATATGTGCTGGTGCTCTTGCTGGCGATTTGACCTACCTGTCGGTTGGGCGCTAGTTGGCCGTGACAACTAAAATTAAAAATTAAAACTTGACTTTGCGGTCTGAAAGTACGGGGGCGAATGCCCCCAATTTATTTTCCATTTTTGTCTTAAACCTAGCTGCTTTCTTACATACGACAGGGTCGCATTTTGATATCGTAAATTCGTTACTGTAATAGCTTTAAGGCGAATTCTTATAAGGTGATTTGTAGTAATGTGTAGGGTTGCAAATAGTATGGTTTTATCGCATTACACGTACGTACACTTCGAGGGTCAAACATCGACTCGGACCCGCCACTATGCAGCAAAAAATGTGCGCCCAAAAATGCGAGGAAAGCTTTACGTCGAAAAGCCGCAATCGCAACAGACGGTCAATGCGTTCGCCTGATCTCAGAGAGCACTCTTCAACAATTCATTAAGTACTGCGGCCGAAGAAGTAATCGGATTTCAGGCAGCCCGAAAGAACAATTGGTACGTTGAGGAGTGTCAGGAAGCTGCAGA
>NW_016218489.1:0-1581 GCF_001687245.7 Rhagoletis zephyria | reverse complement strand
CGTGAAGTTCTGACACCTTAAAGATGCTTTAACTGCTACAAATTGCGCTCCTTTTAAGCGCAAATGAATATTTTAAAGACGTTAGGAATTGTTAAGTGATATTTCAGATTGCGACGAGGAGTTAAAAGAGGCGATTAGAGCAAAGTTTTTCAAACAATTTTTCTATTTGGAATAAGGATACAGATAAGAATAAGAATTATGGTTAGGATAAGTGAAAAAATAGCTATAGAGGAAAGTGTAAGGATTAGAATAAGGATAAGAATCAGGATGAGGACGGTAATGGATATAAAGACAAAGAATAATATAAGGATAAGGACAAGCACTTTTATGTTTAATTATGAGAGCCGAGATAAAGATAACGATAAAGACACGCTCCGATTTCTGATCAACCGCCAGCCGAATTGCCAGATCAAAATGTAAGTGCAGTTACAAGGGTAACACGAATAAGCATAAGCTCTAATAAAGATAAGGATAAAGATAGGCGTGAGAATAGGGATAATGATGAGCATGGATATCAATAGGGATAAAGATAAAGAAACCGATNAGTAAAGATAGTAAGAAAGTAAGGGTAATTATAAAGGTAGGGCATAGTGTAAGCATACGGTAATAGATAAGGTTGAGGGTAAAGAAAAGAATAAGGATAAACATAAAGATAAAGGAACCGATAGATATAAGGAGAAGAATAAGAATACATATATATGTATGTACGTAAAAAGGATAAAGGATAAAGAAAATAATAAATACAAGAGCAAAGACAAGAATGCGGGTAAAAATAAGGATATGGAAAAAGATATGGATATGGACAAGGAAAAAGATATAGATTAGGGTAAGCATGAGGATGAGGTTATGGATGATACGAATAAGGAGTGATAAAAATAAATGTAAGAATACCAATAATGCTTCGGATTATGATAAATAGCACAGTTTGCTCAAAGTAATCTCAAATAAGGAAGAAATCCTACTAGCTCGAACGGGTTTACGAACAGAATGCAGGGAACGAGTGAACCGTACACTGAGAAAAATAATAATAATAGATTGATATTAGTTTAAAAAATTTAAAATGGTGTTTCGTACGTATTAGTACACGGATTTATTCAAGACTCCAAATGATTCCACACGACTTGCGACAAGTTACTTAGTAACTTAACTAAAATAAACTCCGTGAGCCTCTTCCCTTAACCCTGCATTAAGACGCACATTACCTTTTATTTTAATCCCCAAACATTTGTGCCCCATTCTCTATTTTTTCCACGGTTACCTTCGGCTTGCTTATGCAAATGAACAGTAAACGTACACAACAGCATGGCAGTGGAAATTTATTTAATGTTACACATACGAAAGCGATTAAAACACTCCAATAAAAACAAAAATAAAGCAAGAATTAAATCAAACCCCAACTGGGAGGGTACTCCAAACCACTATAACTCTCGCACAACACTCCAGATTTCCGTTTACATTGCAATCGAGTGCAGTGCCAGCTTCAAATAGCAGCCACACATGAGCCGCTGGAGAGTATGCAGAGGTGGTGGTGTGAAGTAGCGCTTGGTTGGGGTGGACGCAATCATTAAATGCGTCTAACGC